>NC_092862.1:129602007-129710926 GCF_032062135.1 Pyxicephalus adspersus | reverse complement strand
AATACAATCTCATAAAGAAGTAGCTGCAAGAGAGAGGAACCAGACAAAATAAACACTGAAATCCTTTACTAAGCAGCCTTATCTCCTGAAATAGAATCAAAAGCTGTGCAGAATAAACTGTGCAAATGGGAAATGTCATGCTTTTATTCTGGGTACAGTTACAAGTTTAAATGTCATTTCCATTTTTTTTACCAGATAGGGCAATGAAAGGAGCAATCTGCAGTAATTCCTATCAACCAATCAGATTTTAGTTTACCGCAGCTAAATTTGTGCAGGGATACCTTTGGACAAACAAATATATTAGGTGTAGTGAACTTGGACACTTTTAGCAATTGCAGTTGAATATTTTGCATAAGAAGCACAGAAGGGCTCTGCTAATATAATCAATGGCCACGAAACGTTTTCTGTGCACCCCATTTTTAGGCACAGGGGCTGAAATTCTGGACTAAGCCCTGTACAACTATTACACAATGGAAGCAGTCATATTTATTTTTTTGTGTCCTGGATAGAATTGTAATGAATTGTATTTAATGTACAACGCTGCGTAATATGTTGGCGCTATATAAATCCAATTTATTATTATTAATAATAATGATATTAAGGGAGTAAGAACCCTGGCTGGTGTTCAGCGTGGTCTATGTATCTGTTTAGAAGAATCACCCTTCCTTATTTATCCCGGTAACTAGTACAAAAAGGAAAATAAAGCTCCAAATTTTAAAATTGTCACTCGAACAATAGAAGGGAAATCTTTACATAGGGAAAATTGTCTAAGAGGAGTTTTCCCTCAGTTTTAGGAGATTTCCTTTTACTTCCTGTAATGCATAAACGACAGGAAGTGAAGGGAAATCTCTACACTGGGACAAAGATTTAAATAAACTTAACAAGAAGTTTACCCTTTTGCTTCTGGACAATTACTTTTTTTACAATATTTACACACATGCTTAATTGTGCATTTATGGCTTTTATTAATACATATAACTTCCTATAATAATTTTTATTTTCTGAATGCAGAGAATCTATAGAATTTACTAAAATAGGGTAACTAATTTTCTTTTTTGAAGGTGGCATATGCTGCCCATTTATTAAAGTTTGCAGGAGAAGTGGTGATCAGAGTTTTTGAAACAAACTCTACTGATTTGGTGATCTGTAAAGTAGTCATCATGATGATCGCTGTTTGATAATTGTAGCAGTGTTAGTAAAACCGCCTCATTCATGAACCGGAGATCATTTTTAAAAGTTTTTGAAAACTGGATGTAGGATAACTGAAACAATCCACAATTCCAGCTTGTGTAATTTTCTGCAATGTGGAGCCAACTACCCCTGGGTCAAGATATCATTACAATTCTAAACCTTTATGATTAAAAATCAGGTTTGAGAATCCTGCAAATCATTTTATAAAATCAACCTTTTTCAAAGTGATTGCTGAAAAATCTCCCACTTGTCCCATCTGCTGGAGCAAGTGCTTCCAATAAACCATTCTTGTATAACCTCCCAAATGTTTTCAGATTATATTAGCAGGGCTGAAAGGTCTAATCATTTCCTCTCTTGGGATGTGTCATCCAGTTTGCTTTTCTGAAATCAGCTTCAATCACTACCTGATTAACTGACAGTTTTGTAACTGAGGATATCACAAGGGTTCTCAGATCTCTGTGACATGATTGAACTAATTTAGACACTATGGCTATGTTATGCTGGAGGGTATCGTAGGTTACCTAGGGAGCATGCAAACCCGTCCTGTGCAGGATAATAAACCTTCACATTCACAGCAATAGCCAAAACCTGTTTACTACATTTCTGAGTAGTGAAGAGTTACAACCCCTGTCAGTTAGTTTTATGCTGCCGGTGTCTTGTTTCCCTTGACTTTCTGTCCCAGGGACACAACAGGAAGGGGGAAGAAATCTCTACAAAGTGAGTGAATTCCCCTGTTTCCTACATAAGTGTCCACAGAGGTCAGAAAGTGGGTGAACCAGGAGCATTTAGTATTGCTATGATCCAGGAACAGTTTTTCCAAATACCATATCAAAAAAGGAAGAGATAAGTGTANTTACCCTAGCAATGTCTTTTTTGTTATAGTTCTTGATACTTTTAGGGTATGTACACACCTTAGACATGATCCACCCATGCAAGAATCTGATTTGAGTACAGTAGTCCCCCAACATCTTTCATCAAACTGCCATGGTTGATGACTGCGCTGCATTTTTTTGGAAAAGGGCACAGTGGGGTACTGATTCTGGTCCTCTCTCCATAGAACAAAACGGCACTTCTTATTTATCTGTCCCTGGAAACGGTCACTAGAGATCACTTACAACAGTCATAGCCTTAGCAAGCAAATGTTAACAAAATGTTTCCTAAATCTAAAGATTCTTGAAGCCTCCTTAAACACCCCAAATTCTATCCCATAATGCATTGCTCTATGACTTTACAACCTTTGCAGTGTCAAGCGCTATCAAACTATCGCATAACATAGCCAATGGCCATAGCGTAGCTCATGTTAGGTTTTAGAAAATCATGTATTTCCCTTGCTCCTAGTAAACTTCAATTTTGTGCACACTGCTTGTGGTTTATGTGCATGGCCATGAACTCCTGGCATCAAGAAGCAAGTTGTGAATGGAGCTGGGCACAATATAACAGAAGTTACATAATTAGTGGCCACCTAACGACAATGGAGGAGCAACACTATACCCTGAAGAAGCAGTGAAGCACAAAGGTGGGGGAAAGAACAGCGACAGGGGGTCCATACTATTCAGCAATGAAGGAGGGTGCTAGTAGGAAGGCATGCCATAATGTTCAACTTCTGATCTGTGTTTTTGTTATGGTTCACCAGCTAAAGTTCTTAAGCTATTAGCTCATCAAGATGGCCAGGCAACAAGCATTTTCATATTGATAGTTTAGCAACAACAGCTTCCATGTTTCTCTCAACACTTAGTGTGTTTAGGCAATTAAGTTCCTTAGATACACTAGACTACACCACCTTTGTTTTAAGGTTATTCATTTCTGATTAACTACTGCAACATTTACATTAATCAGGGTAATTCATCATGCTTTTAACCCTGGCATATCTCAATATCGATCAACATGGGTATTAATGATTGTTGGATTTACCAGGCTCACACCCTAATCCTAACACATTATCTACAGGGTTTGTAATCGGCCACTGAGAGATAATAATTAGTTCTACGTGTTGCGGCAAGTCAGCAATACAGCATAGTATTGCCACCCATCAATGCTGTCCGGGGGCATTTGTCTGTGAAAATCTTTGTCATCCTGACTTTGACCTCACAGAAAAATCTCATGGTGGAAGCATGTTGCATCATTGTTTCTTCTTTTTCAAATGTCTTCAGGCACACTTTAGCCATACTACTAAGAAGATGTAAATAGTTATACTGGAATCATTAACAGTTTGTTATTAGCAATAGCATAAAAACACCAGGGATTGTACAGGAGGGTCCACTGATTTGTCCGAAGTTTATAATTTTTGCCAGAGGTGTGATGAAACTGCATTATAATGCATTCCAGCATGTGACAATGCACTACTGTGTATAGCATTGTAATTGTAGACAAAAAAAGGTCATGCAATACTTTTCTTACTGAGCTATGCATTGGGCAGACCATTTAGGTAAATGAGCTGCCTTGCCACAAGATCTGAACTTACTATTATACAATGCTGTGAAATATGCTGTCACTCTAATAATAATAATTATATAATAATATTATTAATACAGAACCAAAGATTGCTCCTTTGAAATGTGTGGCTTTTAAACTATTTGTAACCAAAATAAGATATTGCTAAATTGCCTCATAGTTAGAAACACATTTTTCTTTTCATTACCTTACACTATATTTGCACACAGATCTCCTGTGTATACTATTGGGGACAATACTAAGCATCTGTCTAAAGCAGATTTAGCAGAGAATGATAACATTCAGTAAAGAATTTAAGTTGTGTTTAACTTTGATCCTTTAAATTTGTAAAGTAATTATATTTAAAACATTTATCTTTATAATACAATTTCTGTTTCAGGTTTAATTCCCAAGAATTATGCATCATTAGAACATTAGGCACTTACCTGGCTTGATATCACAGGTGAGCTGAACCCCCAGTGGAGCTCCTCCCAGTTCTGCATTGGAGTATTGGAATTCTGGTACTTCCCCAATGAAGTGTGCTGCCCTGTCTGACAATCGTACAATACCCTGCTGCCCCTCTGCAGGTGGGCATCCTTCCCCAGTGCACAAAACTCTACCTCGAGACTTCATTCGTATCCTCAGGGGCAATTTACATTCAATGCCTTTGCAGTCCCTGGTGGCATTATTGTTGCTTAAGTTTGGAGCTCCTCCCCAGGTGTCTGTGGTACCCAAAACTTCATCTCTTGAGGATGCTGATGGCTGCTGACTAGTTCTTCCAGGCTGTAAAAAGCCATCGCTGCTTGCTATATGCTGGTATGAGCGGGATGCCCTGCTGGCTTTAACTGGGCATCTGGTGCCCACACATGGCTTTTGTTGGTCATTGTCTGTGGAGCTGCTGGTACAGGATGAACCTCCTGTGCATCTCTCTGCAGAGACTCCATTACAAATAAGTAGAAAGAGAAGACAGCTCAGCCTTCCAGAAGACCTCCAACTCATCATTGTTACCTGCAAACCAAAAAAAGAATAGAAATGAATTGCCTTAACTGTTATCTATTAGCCAATATGCCATAATGGCTCTACAATCTAATGCATGGTAATATGCTTGCAACTTCTTCAAGCAGCTGTGCTGGGATCTCTGGAGAGCTAAACTACAAGCAAGTTCACATCTCTGTAGTCTGTGACATAAACTGCATTCTTCCTTGCAAACAAAAAAGAAGCTCTGTAAAGTCTCTACATAAAAGGCTACTAAGCATGTGTTTGCAATTGTCTCTTCTCCTTTAGTGTCTTGGACTAAAGCATTTTATTTAAGCTAGAATAGATCTGTAAAGAGACCCCTTTTATGGGTGGAATACCTTGGGAAGGCTTGCAGGGTCTAGTGTTCTATGCTGTTACCTCCAATTAATGACTTATCATCTGTTCAGAGCGCTCAGTCTATCCAAGCAAGTGTGACCTCTACAGAGCTACAGGCAGGAGAATGTAATGTGCAACATTCCTCAGATTTCATTAGCTTCAAATTTCGTAGAGACCACCCAATACCCTCCCCTTTACAAGCTTAAATTGTTCAGCAACTTACCTTAAATTAAAGTCTTTTTTTCTAGTTCCTCTGCATTTCTTCATTTATATACTGTACAAACAACCATGCTGGTTTGTAAATTTCATGTCAGCTTTTCAGTCCTTCATTAAGAGTGTCCTGAGTTCCCCCATGCTGTCACTTTGATAGAAGAGAGAAGAATAAGGTTAAGTGTTAGTGACTCCCTCAAATGTAAATCCAAGTTTTAGCCTAATTATGGTAGCCAGGGGAAGGAATGCGTTTCATTCTATAGTCAATCTTCTCTTTCAGACTGAGGTTGGTAAAACTTTTTTTTTTCATTACTCTCCAAGGTTCAGCTATACTCAAGATGTTTGAGAGCTATTGGGTTTCAAGCGCACTTCCTGCATTTTTGTGGGGATAGATAATTTACTTACAAAAACAAAAACAGAAGCCAAGAATAGGTATATCTCCAGCTCTCTCCGTTGACTTCCATATAAATGAAAACATAAGGAGGGAGATTTCAACATCTCTGTTTCGAGGAGAATTTCGTCTCTGTTTTCAATGGGGGGAGAACAAAGAATCGTGAAATGTTTCCATGCCAAGTGCTAAATAAAAAAGGTTTGGGAAGGAATTCTCTAGACCTTGTTTAATTTACCGTATATCAAACAAAGTCAGTGACTCACTGGGGGGTTCTACAAACACATCGTGTAAGACATCCCAACAGAGAATGACTGTTCTCTTTTCTGGTTGAGTTTGAAGGATGAGCCAAGGGGTCTCCATTGTCTAACGCATGTAGGAGGACACATTTTGATTGTTAAATGCTTGGTTTGGTTTGGTTTGTCAATAAAAAAAAACTTATTTCAAAGCCCCGGAAAATTAAACTAATGCATTTTCAGTCATTTCAACATTTATTTTTTTTGTTAAAGTTTAAATGCTTAAAGTATATGTAAAGCAAAAAGAATAGGGGAAGGTTAAACCCCCTGTTATTTTATTTAATGATACCCGCTCTCATTTTTGAGATTCTTCCTAAATTCTAGTCTTGGAGATGCAACAGAAAATTTTCTCTTTCTCTCATAGAAAAAAGCCACTATAAAGGTGACCATACACTGGTCAATGGTTGAACAAACAATGCAAACAATTAATATCTCTTTAATATTGGTGATTTACCTGTAGACCACCATGCACTCATTGAGCAGGATAGCTCATATGCAGCCATGAGCGCTCTATACCTATCTGCCAGCCAAAGAGAGAGCTCTTCACTTTTTATTCTGCACAGATTTTTTGTTAGTGTAAACTTCTAGAAATGCTCCCATTGACTGGAGGCTACTAGGAAACTCTCCCTGCTGCACATCTACTGAACAAGGTCTGGCATTTCAGTGCAATGATTGAAATATTGATTGAGAATGCCCTAACTGGCACCATATTTAAAGTTTTTTTAACATTTAATCTATTAAAAATATTTTCACCTCACCTATTGGCCCTAATTTATAAAAGCTCTCCAAAGCTGGAGAGGATACACTTTCATCAGTGAATCTAGGTGATCCAGCAAACGTAAATTGGATTTCTTAAAAGTAATTTGCTATTTGTTAGCAAATGTTTTCAATCCTGGACCAGGTCCAGGTTTCCTGGATCACTTCACAGCTTCACTGATGAAAGCGTATCCTCTCCAGCCTTGGAGAGCTTTATTAAATCAGGCCCATTGCATCTAGAAACACAAATATATTCAAAGGGCCTGATTAAACAAAGCTCTCCAAGGCTGGAGAAGATAGACTATCATGGATAAACCTGGGTGATCCAGCAAACCTGGAATGGATCTGGTCAAGGATTGAAAACATTTGCCTATTCCAGGTTTTCTGGATCACACGTGATAGTCTATCCTTTCCTTGTAAAGTGTGCAATAATGGAAAATATAATTCTTGTGGTATATAGAATGTTGCCATTATTTTGATTATAGATTTTCTATGATTATAACAATTTCTATGTTTAAATCCTCAAATCCTCTGTATTGAATCCAATTTTCAGGTGGATCTATCTGACCACAACAGACAGAGAGAGGGAGAAATTAGAACGAGTTATTGCTCTGACCTATTTTTGTGTGTGTGTAAATTAAAGCTTTAGCTATTGTGCTGTGTTACATCATGGCTTATTTAGCAAAGCAGATAAGAATAGCCTTTAAAATATGCCCAAAGCTTTACCTTCAAGCAAAAAATCTAAATTCAATTTGCACTTCATCAATAAATCATATTTTCCAGGATAAGACTGTAAACATATTTTTGTAATCCCATCACCAAACAAATGAAAAAAGTGAAAATATACAAATTCTCTATCCCTTCCCTTGAAAGGTTGCCCTTTGTTACTGACAGAAGAGCTTAGGAGATGTAAACATGTTTACATAGCTCAGACAAATTCTTTAAATCCAGCATGCTCCACTGCAAGAGAACAGTGTGGTTTCCGCTTCACTGCATCTCCTCTATAAGCTTTTTACAATGAAGTTCATAAAGAGATATTCAGACGACCGGCTTAATATCTTAGAGCTGCACTCCATGGTTTGTTCTTAAGTCATTTATATAAATCGGAATGAGGCAGAGAATGTGGAATTATTGTAATGCTGTGACAGATCCGTACATAATCAAGACCTCAATAGGGCTGAAGACCTCACATTTGATACATTAAAAAATAACGATAACGGTAAAGATGGTAAACTCTTACAATGCTTGATCTGGCGGGTCGGTATTGCAGAATGGGACAAGCAATGTCCATTAACCATTAATCTGTCTTACCTGCCTGATTGCTCTGCGTTTCCAACGACAAAACCTGAGCTGCACACGGAATGGACAATCGAGATAGCCAAAGATCGTCTCTGAGAAGTAGAAAAGAAGGAAGATGGCAGCTCCCTGTGATGAAATGGGGATAGGTGAGTCCTGAGGCTTTAGTTCCACTCTAAAGGTCAATATCATACCCTTGTACTAAGCAATTATTTCTAGTTGTTAATGTTATTATTTATTTCATGATTTTCTGGCATTTCTGGGCCCTATACTGGGTAAACTTCCTGGGCCCCTTCCCCATGTCTAAAAGTTCCAACATTGCAAAAGTCAACCTATTTATGGGCCCTGTACAGAAGTACCCCATACCCCCCCTAATGGCAGCCATGTTCTGGTATTTTCATGCCATGTCTTACCATATCTGGGCAGGACAGAATTAGGAAAAAAGAACACAGCTTCCACAAATTACAGTTGCCAACATTTCCAAAAATTGGGAGAATACGATGGGGGGCTGAGAAGTTCCTGGCTTTGCCCAGAAAGAAGAGAGCCTGAGTTATGTAATAACACATTTATTCAACATATTCCCCCCTGAGACTGCTTCAAACATTTCGGCACCCACTTCGCTAAAAGCTTGCGCATGTCCAGGATAGTGATAATAGCAAACCCAACACGCTCCCGTGAGATGTCAGGTATCTGGGGTATCTTTTTTGCAGATATTCACCGGTCCTCAATAATCAGCTCATGGACAGCATCGCAGGTTGCCGGGTCAGTTGAGGTTGGGGGTCGCCCACTGCGGTGCTCATCTTCAACGGTGAAATACCCAGTCTTGACACGAGATATCCAGGTTTTGACAGTGCTGTAGGAAGGACACTTCTCCCCCAGTGTTTGTGACTTCTCAGTGTGTCTGTCCTTTGCTGACTTTCCCTGGAGAAACAAAAATTTCATGACGGCTCGTAACTTGTAATGTGAAAACTTGCTTGTGCCTCTGCCATCACAGCTTCTCACTAAAAGAAAAAACAGTTTTAAGACCTGATATTTGCACAGGACAGGTATCTTACCATGCATTCTAAAAAGATACATTAGCTCGTGTTTTGGTGAGCATTGATGGAACAGGCAATTGTAATCCGGACCTGAAAATGTTTTCCTTTGAATTGGCAAAATTACAGGTGAGTGATACAGAAAATACCAAAACCATTGGATCAGCATAACAGCCAGGTACATAAAATTTATTTGGAGTGCAGGTCAGTAAATGGCATATGCAAAACACCTCTGCATTACAACAAGCCTACTTTCAGTGCATTACTTTGTTGATATTTTCTCATATTACAGTATGCACTGCTGTAGATTACAGCAGGGACTATGACTTTACTAAGACATCTTGATTTTGCCTTTATGCTTTCATGCCCTTAAAAGAGGACCTTTGCTTTAAAAATCTGTGTACATATAAGATTATTGTTGTTATTATGGAGAAGGTGGGCGGGGATGAGCAAGTGACCCCCTGCTTTGCTCTCCTCTATAGGAGTGAATAGCAGTCTTTCGATATAGATCGTTCATCAACATCAGGGGGGCTCCTGTACACATATCAAAATTTCCCAGAGACGAGTGGGATTCAGCATCTCAAGTTTGTAAGTGTTGCTTATTGATTGTAATACGAGCATTGACTATAGCTTTTACCAGGCTTTAGCAAATATACAATAGCACAGTTTTTTTTCTGAAATCTGCTTAAATCTATTTTAAACATACAGCCAGCATTCTGTATTTAAAACCTCACCAAAATGTATTTTTCATTTTTTATTAAGCAAAGGTGACAAGCTCTGTCTGATTTTTATTGCTGAGTCCCAACTTCGGGAAAGTTTCCCCTAACTTCCTGATCAGTACACTATCTGTACAACAAGAATTGAGGGTAAAGCTTCCTGCTGTTCCACATACTGCCATAGAAATATAAGCAAGCCCAGGTCCTGGACCCACCCAGCCTGTAATTGGACATTGAAAGCAAAAGCAGCTCATCTCTGCCCTTTTACCTTTTACAACATGTTGCTTCAATATGTGAACTGAATGGCTCCATACTGCTTTTCCGTCCCACTCTATACAGGGAATGCAAGATACTAATTTCAGGTCAAATTCGGGTACACTACTTGCATTTTATCAAAATAGACTAGGTCCCAGGTTCGAATCTCAGCCTGGACATTATCTGCATGGAGTTTGCAGGTTCTCCCTGTGTTTGTGTTGGGTTTCCTTCCACATTCCAAAAACATGCTGTTTTGTTAATTGGCTTCCCCCCAAAAATTGACTTTAGACTGTATTAAAGATTAATGTACATAAACACATTAACATATGAGGTAGGGACATTAGATAGTGAGCCCCTTTAAGGGACAGCTAGTGACATGAGTATGGACTTTGTGCAGCGCTGTGTAATTTGTTGGTGCTATAAAAATACTGTGTAATTAGAATAATACTAATATTAGATGTAGATTGTTTTTTACTGATCTGCAGTAAGTTGTGTGCATTTTATGTGCAAAGAGCAGTGTCGTCTGACAAATGGGGAATGGGGAACTCTTAAAATAACCTTCAGGTCTTAAGGAACCTCTACTATAGTTTCTATAACTACAGCTTACATCCAATGGGAAGAATGTAACCCTTACAGATAGCCAAAAAGATCAGTTAAATAACCCGAGAAGCACAAATTGCTCTTTGCTCAAGGTTTATCTAGCAATCTCTAGAGAAAACCCTGGTTGAGAAACATTGTCTTGGAGTATAACTTTAATGCTCGGTTACCATTATTTCTTCGAAGTATGAATAGGAGGGACCTGCCATGTCACAGCTGTTATTGGGAGTGACACCAAGTTGGGATGCATTTCCTGTATGTGCAGTAAATCAGTAAATTGCTGTTTTCTGTTGATAAACATAGAGGAAGCAACTTAATCAATTCTTGTATTTGATGTATTGCCATATTAGTATGTCATTGCTTCTATGTAATAATCAGTAGACATACAATCCCAGATTTAAAGGTCTTACAATGTTTGAAGTTCAGTCAGCATCTTGCACAGCATAATCTTCCATGTCAAGGTGACAGCTGGTTCACATATGTGCTCTGAGTTCCTGTCCATGGTTTGGTCCTAATCTTCTCTGCTTCCAGGAAACGCAGAGCTATGAAATAGAGAAGCCATAGATAGCACACTTTTATCTTCTCTTTAAAGATGAGTTTATTCTTTCATTCATTATTTACGGTAACCATAAATGTGACAATGAGAGCTTTTTAAAACAAAATTCTGGAATGAGATGATTATAAGTAAACATTCAATCCCTAAAGGTGAACACTAACACTTCAATTCTGTGCCTGTAGGGAAGCATTGTCTTGTTATTACAATAATCCCTCCTACCTGCCTGATTGCTCAGGACACCTGTCAAAAAACAGTAATCCCAGATTCCCCTGGAAATAAATGAACTCCCACATGTCATCCAAGCTAATCAAGATAGCCAAAGATTTTTTCGGACTGGAGGACCACTAAATCACCAGTTCCAGACCGCGCATGCGCAGGAAGCCGGGTGTCATTTAAAGGGGAAGAAACTTCCCCTTTACTGACGTCATGATGCCAGAACCTGCCCACTCTCCCATCGCAAGTCAGAGCCTGCGATGGGAGAGTGGGTGGGTTGTGACCAGAGACTCAACCCGTCCACTTCCCTAAACCTGGGATTTATACCAGGGACATGGTCCATGGCTCTGGCTGGTGCCTCCCCCTCACTTGAGGGTGCACCGGCCAGAGCCACGGACCACCTAAATTCTCTCGTGAACCACCAGTGGTTTGCGGATCACTGGTTGGCGATCGCTGGTCTACAGGAAGAGAAGAAGTAAGCAGATGATGGCCCCTTTCCAAGGAACACGGATAGGTGAGTATCTCTGGTTTAGTTAAACTTTTATACCAGTCATTAAGCAGAAAATAGATACAACAATAAAAGAACTGATCCTAATATTCTTGAACGTGGATGTGCATAAAAGCCCATATTGTAGTGCAGGACTACCAATATTGATCTTTATTATATATTGACAGATTTCCAATAGCTACAATGCATAAGTCTTCAGCACACTTTTGGCAATAAGGTCCCAGATACATTAATTTCATTTCTCTAAGTGATTCTTCGCTCAGGACATTTAGAAAGTTGGGTGCCAGTCACTTTAGTGAGATAAAAGAAGAACAGATTATATTGTACATTGCTGTATGGGGTGAGGGTGACGTGCGGATCAGGATATACCCAAAAATATAGAATTCTATGACTAGGCTTCAAGCTCTTCTAGATCATTCTCAAATCCACTTACTTTCACACCTATGAACATTCTGGGTTCCTCTCTCTAATTTTCTGTGTCCCTCTTTCACAAGGGTTGTTCCTCTCTCTAGGTGCTTTGCTGTCGTACGTACATAAACTTAGGATGAGGCACCTTAAAAATTAATGTTTAAGTGGCTTTATATTTAAAGACAGCACAGCCTACAAAGGTTCCTGCTCCACCAGTCACTCACCACTCCATTATGGAGAAAGTCAAAGCTTACTTCATCAAGGTCATTCAGGATATTACTGGCATCCAACATCTTTAAGAGTTCCTCCCAGCTAGAAAAATTATTTCCTTAAGGCATGAGATGGGTATTCTACAATGGGACAAACTTAAACAACATGTGGTAGAGAAAATACACTCCATAACTTGAGATCACAACTGCAGAAATGCAAATAAACGAACTGCATCAGTCAAACTAACTGCAAACTCACAAATAAATGAATAAATGAAAAATAATTTAGCTACATCCATATATTAGTATTCACAAGTTGGTATTGGTTGAATGGACACATTCATGTTGGGGAGATTTGGTTCATCTTGTGTGCTGGAGAACATCATCAAGAAATCTTTTTAAAGGAAGAAGACATCTCTATTTGTGTCAGCTATAAGGTGTTTTATTTGGAGCATTTCCCCACAGCTCTGGGTCCTGTAAAAAGTAAAATTTTGGATTTGCCATCATTTTCTACTTTGGTGAAAATGATCACAAAGAGAAATAGAAAGAGTGAATCTCTCCATCCATGACACAGGATGTAATAAAAAAAACCAAACAGAGGTTCTGACTTTTCCCTACTTGATTCAAAACTCTATAAAACATAGAGGTAAAAGTCATGTTTTTATCTGTTTTCTCCATTTTTACAAGTTTCCTCATCCACATTTTAGTGATTGCAATAAACAAAGAGATTAGCCAGCAGATGTGGCTCAGTGCAATTACTATCTCTCCCACAACACATGCTGAGATGAGATAGCAGCCACACAGATTGTATTGTTTTCATGGAATCAGCCAACTTTGCAATGTGAGAAGGAATGTATATTGAGAAGCACGGCCTTCTATTGAGAAGCACGGCCATGCAGAAGAGACTGAATTAATAATGAACATAAATAGCTTTCTCTATTTACATATATAATCACAAGGTAAAGAAAGAAACAATATTTTAAAAATAATACATACCAAGGTGCACTGATCTATTTTCCAAAAAGACTATATATTTGTTCCAATATTACAGATCCTGATGAACATAACATCAGTCTATCCAATACTACCATGCAATCAGGGAGGGGTTTCCTTAACACCTTTTAATTTGTTCCTCATTTTTCATATATTAGACATATAAGTGGTATGTCAGTAGACTCTACTGGAAAATTCCTGGGGCAGGTGGCTTTCTTCTAAATGAACAGATCAACTGTACTGAGGATGCTTTGAGATGACTGGGTGAATAGGCAGGGCACTGATGAAAGGTAGCATAATTGCATGTAATACAAAGAGAGGGAGATGAGCAAATGAGAGACTGTTAAAATGAACTGTTACTTTGACATTAACCATATCATAACTACAAAGAGCGGGAAATTGAGCAGAACAGCAGAGACTGGCAAAACATCAAAACAAAACAGTTCATGAAAGCAGATGGCTTGTGTCGATTAATTTACTCCATCATAATTTCAAGCAAACCTGTTGGCCTTTTAAATTGTTTAAAGTAACTGAACCCATAAATTGGAGCTATGGTATCGCTCCATGCCTCCATTAGACATCGCCTCCATTAGACATCGCCACCTAGTACCGCCATTGTTACGTGACATAGGTTAGGGAATCCACTTTGCTGGGTGTTGCCTTCGACACGTATGCAGTAGGAAAGCAAAAGGAAGGTAAGTATTGAACATGGTGCTTTGTCCTGCATCAGAAAAGCACAGCTTTACCTAAACTAAAAAAATGTAACACTAAAAACTCTAAACCTGTCCTTGTGGTTAACCCCTAAAAGATGCTGTCATTATGATAAACCAGTATTTGTTGAGTAAAATTCAGAAACAAAGCAATAAAAAATGTACATCAATACAAAACAATACAAAAATAAAACATGTTACAGAGTACAGTGAACAAATCAGAAAGAAATATAAAGCTGTTACTTCACAGCTATGAATAGGAACATGGTATTATCGTTGGAACAAATACACAACAACACATCAGAGAAAATACAATGAAAAAATAATAAAAAAAATAACAAAGAAACACACGGTTAAGTTACACCTCGTTGCTATCGTGAGAGAAAAAAAGAAAAAAAACAGAAAGATCTGAAAGAAAAAAAAGAGGAAAAGAAAAAAGAGAAGAAGAAAAGTCTTGTTCCAAGGAAAAAAAACACAAATTCAAATATGAAGAGGAGAAGGAGTTCTAGGAGGAGGCAAATATTAGTCCAACCAGGGTTGCCAGATAACCAAAAATGTATCATGGGAATCATTAATAATAGCTGTATTTTTCTCATTGACCATAGTACCGTGCATACAGATTTAAACTTCCATAAAATTTAAATCAGGTGTTTTCCATGCACACGTAACAGTTTGGATAAACCTGTGTTTCTCCACCAGGGTTCTGTGGAAACCAAAGGTTCCTCCGGAGGTTGCTCATATTTTTTACTCTAAGGTCAATTGAAGTGACACCAATGATCTTTTTGGCTATCTGTAAGGGTGACATTCTTCCCAGTGGCCAATAATGTAAGTGGGATCTTCTTACTGGCGCACTAATGTACTGTGAGCTGTGAATATAATAATTATAGTAGGGGTTCCCTAAAGACCTGAAAGCTACTTCAAGGGTTCCCCATGGTAAAACGGTCAGGGAACATTGTGATAAACAGCTTTATGTTTAAATACACATATTATACTTACTGTAACAACCACTAGTGAATTCAGTCTATATGCTTTTGCACCTTTCTAGGATTTGCAGCACCAAGGTTAGTATGTACTCCTTCATAGGATAGATGGAGATGGACATAGGAGGTCATCGGGTCTCAAGAAGCTATTCTGCCTTTTGGCACCTCCGTTAACAGTATTTGTGCACGTACACTCCATAGTCTTCACTGGCACTATGATACCAACCGGTCACAGCGAGCAAGGCAAAGGAGGCCAACCAGTCTAATATCCCCACCAAGCCTGTCAATCACATATCAGTATTCAGTCAGGCTCAGACCTACTACTAACTTTCCATAAAAGCCTTCAGTTCCTGTCCTGCTGTGGGTGTGTTACTTACATGATACTTGTTGCTGACCCTTTGCTTCACCTGACCCTCGGAAAGTTTGCCTCCTGCACCAACCTCCCCCTGTTCTCTGAATCCAAGCTTTCTCTGCCCTTTGTATACCTCTCCTGGCTTATCATTTTTCCATGTGTGACCTTGGCGTTCTTAGACCTGCTCTCCCTAAATGATATGGACATACATTTTATCCGTCAGGTAACTAACAACCTGTTTGCCTCATGGGCTCTCCAGTCACCTGTCACACTAGGGTTATTTAGTTGTGTATCCAAGTCCTGAACTCAACCATGTGCTGGGATGGTGCAACAAGCCGCCCATGGCAGCCTCTTCACACGAGAAGACTACAGAGATAGATTGGGCAATTGCATTTCGTAAGGCATTGACAATTGACCCAAGGCCCTTGAAGGGCCAAACTAATGATGTAGGGTAGGGCAAACTAAGAGATTACCCGAAACCCTTTCTTTCTTCAGACCACAAATGACAGAACAATCAGGGCTGTGCAGATATTGAATGCTGTGCATTTGGGACCCCAACTTCATATTTACTCAAAGCCCAGTCACTTTCACAAAGAAAAACCTCTGAGGCACCATTATTTCCTATGGGATGGCTATCCTCTGCGCCAAAATCAAGATGACTGTGTCAAAACAAATTTGCTTATGTATTGACATCCTCTTCTAGAGCTTGTCAATGCCCCCCATATAGTTTTTAAATTAAATAAATCAAATCTTCAGATAATACCATAAATCCTTGTAATTTTTAATAACTAAAATATTCCTATTTCCACAACATGATTCATAAAGCAGCATTGATTTTGAAAAAGCTTTGTAGCTGCTGAAACAGCTAAACCTTTCATTAAAACTCTCTTTGAAGTATATTACAGCTCTGTTTTTCCAACAAGGCAATTGTGATTATTTTGTTACGGTTTTCCTACTGTTACATCACTGGGATTGTCCAGACATGTCTCAGAGGGCTTTTTAAAAAGGCTGTGGAATATCTTTTGGTGTGTTCCGGCAACTTGCACTAACTACATAATTACACTACAATTTCATAATTATATACAATACTTCCTTGTCACTCTTTTTGGACTTTTTTCATCACTTTCACAAAAAAATCATCAAAACGAGAAACCCTCTCAACATCAAATACACATTTTAATACACGGCAAACAATTAGAGAGCAAAGTTTTAAAGAACAGCATCATCAGGCACTTTTTGCATCTATACCAATCATTTAGTGTAAGTTGCCTTCTTGTATGCAGGCAAATGTGGGTTCTATTTAAAGTGGACCTCAACTAAAAATAAACTAAGTTACCAGGAAGTACAACTAACTGATAAAAGAGAAAAGTCTCTTTTGCCAAAAAAAGGCTTTTTGTAGCTTTACGTTTTAGCCCTGCATGGCCATGTAGTATAAAATTTGGTTCTGTATGCCATAAAGAGCCAGTCATCAGAAACAATGTAAATCCTGCACAAGCTATGAACCAGAAGTAGCATGTCCAGTTGGTGATGAAGATGGCGGCTTCCTAGGATGTAGTGATGACAGAATCTTGGAGGTGTCATCACTGCAGGGCATCTGCAAACATTTAAGTATGCTGTGTATACTTCCTGTATATGGCAGAAGCTCATCACCAATGCATTTCTGCTTTAGGTGACTAACATTGGTGGGAATCAATTACTGCCATTAAAACACATGGACCTGGAAGGTTTCCCAAAGGGAATGTATGAGGGAATGACTGATTTCCTGTTCTACAAATAGAGTCCTAAGGAGAATTAAAGCTATATGGAGTGCTTTCTCAGATCCAAAAATGTGTATGTAAATGGCACTGACATTATTATTATTATTATTATTATTAAAATTATTAATAATAAACAGGATTTATATAGCTTGAAAGTAAACCAATCAAACACTGTAGCTGCAGTTGATTTTTCAAGCCATTGAAATTTGCATCTCTACTGCTCATGGGTTGCATAGGCACACCTTCAGTAGCTCCCTTGGTCTTTGCTATGTCCAAATGCTGCTGCATTGTAAAGGTACAAAATGTTGACACTTTGTAAAAGTGATAGTGATTGCTTTCAAGTGGCAGTATGCATCATAAGGAGTGCCAAAAGAAATTAATTAATAGGACCTGGAAGAAGCATAGCTTTGAACATTCAGAGAGGTCCAGTATTTGGGGTTTTTCAGATGTTTGCAGTGATCTAAAGTTGACTGCATTTGATACACTGTATGGCCACAAACTCATTGGCAAATGTAAAACAAAAGACATAGTAAAGCAGTTTCAATAATCTACAGAAGATATGTTTCAAACAAAAAGCAAAACTTTCTCTATTTAGAAACGTTATTTCCCTTAATTTAAATCAGTTTGAGAAAAGAAGAAGAGAGGAAGAATGGGGCTTTTGAGGCACAAGTGTTGATTAAGAAATTATTTTATTGCACATAATTGTGGATATGCTATTCAAACATAGATCCACTACCCTAAGAGTATATGACAGTGAGATTTTAGAACAATCTTTAGAGAAAAATGGAAACAAATCATTAATGGGATTGACGTCTGTTTATTTAGTCCTGATGCGTTTCGCCTGAGCAACGTCTTCAGGGGAGGTGGGAATATCAATTTAGTTCAATAAAGATGATATTGCATTCAAGGGACTGGTGTATATGACTGTTCTTAGCTTGGTCCTTCTGTGTAATGGATATGTAGATGTCTTTTGTAAGTTGAACAGGGTTTAAAAATGAAGTTTCAAAAGATAGAGTTTTCCCAATCCTTGAAATAAGAGACCATGCTATAATATCCTACTGGAACAGAATCAGGTGCTCTTAACCATGGAGGGGAGCTGAACATTTCTGTATTAATGGAGAAGCACCCTAGGTTCTCCCAATCTGGACTACAAATACTTTCATTCTCTTACATGGGGTGGGGGAATTGTCCCAGAAGAAAGGTAAAGAAATTAATAACATTGTTTAAGATTTCAGCTCAGTACAAGAAGGACACACAATTTCTGTCATCATCATCAAGTAATTTTCCTTATTTGTAGAAACTGTACTAAGACGTAAAAACAGAAAATTAATACAACCACCAAATTTTAGGACTTCTTTGATGCATCAAAAATGTTGCTTTCGGGTTTAGATCCACTTTTGGTTTTTAAAGAGAATTACCTTTACAAAATGTCTAACGGAAACTAACTTTCTTGATATGACCTAACTTCATTTTTCATACCTCTTCCAAACCTTTTTAGAAATATAAACAAAATTATTTAAAATATTTTATTCTGATAAATACGGAAGCCGCTACTCACACAATAAAGTTTCTCTATTTTTCCACCTAAAAGTTAAGTGTTAAAAAAAATATGAACTGGTATTTTAATTATATTCTAAAGAATGCTAAAAGAATGTGTGGGTCTCTTTAGGTTCACTAATCCAAAATAGACTAATCAATACTCTGAACAGATAAAAAAACAGATCCCCTTGTCCTAAAATAACAGCTTCATATGTGGCTTTAAAATTGAGTAATGTAGCTTGAAATGTTTGGGATTCCTTTTTATAATCTCTTTTGTTTTGGGTGACCTCCAGCTACGTAATTGTTCCCAACAAGTTGGAGTTTGGCTTTGAGGACGGTAAACATTCCCTATTGCGGAAATTGGGACTATATATCATGCTTAAGATGGGAAATGTCAGGAAATTTGCTTATTTTTATGTATGCTGGTTGTTTACATTACATAGGACACGGTAGTGCATGGACATTATATTTTTTGTGATTGTCTAATGTGAAAATCTGGCATCTGTCCTGCAATGCTGTTTAGTAATCCACTGTGTCCGATTACCAAATGACTGGCATAAAAGACCCACAGAAATGCTGCAGGATGACTACAACCAATCCCATCTCCATAGAAGAGAAGAGAATGCAACCTAACGTTTAGAAATATGGATATTAGGACACTTTTTAGTAAAGTTAGTTTTTAAAAAAAAAAAACAATAAAAAATAATAAACAAAAAAATAATAAATACACAAAAAATGATTGAGTAAACCAGCGTTTCTCAACCAGGGTTCCTCTAGCCCAGGGGTTCATAACCAGGGGGGTATTGGTACTTATTTTATTTACTGTATTAATTTATACTTAGGTACATTATTATATCTGAAATCAAAGTGGAGAAAACAACTTGATATGTCAGAAGTCATGGGAGTAGCTTTGTCCATAACTGTACCACCATTCCATGCTTTGATTGTTTGATTGCACAAAAACAACAAATATCTCATAGATTAGTAAAAGTAATATAAAGAATGGTGGTGATTATTTCGACAGTCAAGTAAAAGGGGTATGGGACCATATTGGACAATCCATTGGGCGTCTGTAGTCATCAAATGTTAAGAACCCCTGCTAAAGGTTGCTTGGGGTTCTTTGAGCAATGAGCAGTTTGTGACACTCTGGTCAGTTTAAGTGACACCAATGATCTTTTTGGGTATTTTTTTAAGCATTCTTCCCAATGGTCAGTAATGTAAGAGGAATTCTTCCTACAGACCACTACACTAATGTACTGTGTGTGTTTTGGATATATTAATTATAGCAGGGGTTCACTGAAGACCTAAAAGTTATTTCAATGTAACCTCCCTAAATAAAAATGGTTGAGAAACACTGGGTTTAACCAACCAGTGCTTTTTTCCCAACTTATTTAAGAGGTATGAGGAACAGTGCAGTCTGTACAGAATGCATTTGTTCTTCTGTTGCTGGAAATGATCGCTCAATATTATTTCAATTATTGAACGTGTGTGTAAAGTTTGAGTTTTTGGTCCATCTCAAACCAGCTCTGAAATCTCTAAATCCCATTAGACACTTTGTTATATATCAAAGTGACTAAGAGCTCCTATTTAAATAGGTTTTAATCTGCCATATTAGGAAATTTTTATTAAAAAAAAAACTAATACATACTAGGATAACCAATATATAGAAAAAAAGTCCTTGTATGATTGCTCCTGTGCAAATAATACCAGACCTGAACCCAGGCCCATCATTCCAACTTGCCTTCATTTTTACAGCTTTGTTGTAATTTCTTAGACCAGTTATTTTTCAACTTTTTAGCAGCCTTATATAAAACAGTTCACATAAGATGGAGCAAATCAAGCCCAAAGTCCAACTGCAGGCAGAATTATAAAACATTACCAAAATAAATACTTGAAGTTCCAACACTGAGGCCGCATCTCCCTCCCTTCCTCCTTGCCATTCACAAAAGACGCAGCAACTAATATAAAGCAACTAATACTGATTGTGGTTTTTTCTCCATTTTACCCAAACACTTTAATAAACAAGTTTGTACTACTTCGTAAAACTTTAACTTATAAATAGGACAGACACAATGGCAATGCTCCAAAGCTATTAGCTGGCATAAATCAGAGACAAGAGATGCTAATGTAATATTTACACCGTTGCTGTGCCTGGTCTCTGGAGAATCTTATCTCTGCTCACAGGTCACCTTACTTATAAGCTGCTTCCTTTACTTCATCAATCCTTCTATCTCCCCTACAAGGCAGCAAAGTCAATTACCATGCAAATCAGGGCAGCAATGTCATTAATGTTAAGGTACATTTGCTTAGTGCTCATTATTATTGTGATTTGTAATAAGATGTCAGAGGAGTACTTTTAAATAATAAAATTGCAGCAATAAAAGAAAATGTATGAATTTGTTTGTTGTTGGTAAATAAAGTGTGAGTTGAGAGAGTTTGGCTGCAATGCCTAAACACAGATTACAATGTTGGGTATATGGAATAAAGGATTTGTGTCCATCAATATCTTCAAGTTTAATTTATTTTTACATAAATTATAAATTCCATGCGGGATGTTTAATATTGGAGAGAACCCAAGTAAAGGTTAATATTAATGCAATTAGCATTAGAACTGTATAGATTTTAAAAATTGTCAGGGTTCATTTTTCAGTCATTTCAATAAAAATGAACATTTCTACTTACTACTTTATGTCCTTTAAAGAGGAACTAAACCCAAAAGTGCAAAAAAAAAAAAAAAAATACACTTACCTTCAATCCCGCAGGTCAGTCCGATCGATGGAGGTGTCTTGCATCAGGTCCTGCGTCATCCTGTCATCTGTCCTGGGGCCACCATCTTCTCCTCTTCTTCCTAGCTCTTCATCCTATTTCACCCGACCCAGACCCGAGATCAGGTGACGTAGGATAAAAAAAAACTTGTCGATCTCACTGCACATGCGTGAGATTGGCAATTGTTTTCCCACCAAAAGGCTCCTTCCTCGCTTGCCCAAGATGCTTAGACATGAGCAGAAGGAGCATCCAAGAGCCTCCCGGAATATGTGACATAGGTATCCCGGGAGGCTTTGTGCTCCCATTCCTTCTCGATCCCCTAGTTGATCAAGAATCAGGGGGCGGTGCTGCACCCTTTTTTACTTAAGAAAAGGGTGTTGCACTTAAAAAAAAAATAAAAAACAGAGTTTTTACCCTACATAAAAGGTTTGTCTACTCTTTTATGTAAAATGAAATTTCTGAGTTTAGGTACAGTTTAAGTATGAAAAAGCAAATTTCTCTGTAGTATATCTTGGTGCCATCCCATCCTAACCAAGCCAATGCAAAGGATTTTGTCTTTTCTGGATTTACTAATTTGAATTTATTCAGCATTATGGATTTTCCATCAATGTGGTTTGACATTGTAATAGAAGCAGAACTGCCTGTGTGTCAGTACTGTTTGGTCTGAAGAAGAGGTGGGAGTCGAACCCACAAAATAGCCTGTAACATATTCTGTCCCTTCTGCTATAAAGAACCTGGTTGCTCACAATTTTTTTACATGTAGGTTTCTTTGTAGGTGGTATATGCTTTTAATATGACAATCGCCATCTACACTTTACCATAAGCCTTTCTATCACTTGGTTTAATTCCTACCAGCTCTACTTGGGGTGGAACTAAATTTCCACTTTAAAAATTTGCCATCAGGTAGGTTTTTATTGCAGAAAGGAACAAATGCGATTCTTTCTGAAATAAAGAATAAATAGGAGCAAAATATGATCGAGGTGCTGCAACACAATAGGTACAGGTGGGTGTTTTTAAAAAATTGTGATCAGACAGAAAAGGGTATTTTATTGTAGAAGAGACATCTTCTATCTCTTCTGCGATAAAGTAGCTGCCTGATCGCAAATGTTTATAATTGCTTTAAATCAAAGATACAATGTAACCCAAGCGCAGGGAGATAACGAGACGCTTACAATGATATAATGTAATATTTTCCAAAACATTAGTCATTATTACAATAAATGTATATGGCGCCACCATATTACGCAGCACGTTTTGTCTATCAGATCAAACTTATTGCATAGAATAAAGATAGCTTAACACAGATCTCAACCAATATTGTGTCAATAGAAGGGAAACACACTTTTTGTAGCTTTCATACTACCTGAATATATTGTATTTGTCTCTTCTAGAACTCAGTAAAACGCTGGCAATTTGGTCAACTGTTTCCTCCAGAACTTCACTATTTGACCTATTCACTCCTGACATTACATTGGCACCCTACTGTCAGATAAAATCACAAGTTAAAATTGTGTATTCTAGCCGCCACATCCCTATAAACTATTGTAGCCTTAAGACAGATTCACAGCTGATATGAAGGAACTATTTATATATCACTTTAGCTAAGGATAATTTGCTGCTAGAACAAAAGGTTACTGTGGTCAGGGCAGAGTAATGATAAAAAAGAAGATAAAAACTGTGCCGGGAGTTGTGGGAAGGACAGGCCAGAAGCTGGACTCTGATATGGCTATTTTTGCTTCTTGCTGTAACAATGTTTCTGACTTACTTACCAATGAAGAAATATGGATCTCAGATAATTTTGTCAAGCTAAATTTTAGTTGGTATGAAATGGCTGGGGAGAAACCTTTGGATAGCTAGCTGCTTGTAGTTCAGCACAAAAAGATGACCATGCAACAGCTGAATTAAGTATGTATTGTCAATAGGTACTGTAGCACAACACACCATATTGCATTTCTATGTGGTGCGCAGAAACACAGGTATTGCCTAAGGCTATGTACACGCGTGCACTAATTGTCTCTGGAAAGGATCTTTCACGATCCTTTCCAACGACAAATGACTACACGATCCATGAACAAGCAGGAACATACAGCACCGTTCTGCTCTATGGAGAGGGGAGGGGGAGATCAACAGAGGGGTACCCCGTTGTGCTCTCTCCCCTTTACTTTCATTACGATCGTTCATGGTCCATCGTTTGTGGATCGGGACGGTTGTTCGGACCATGGAGCACGAAGACTGTACACACGCAAGATTCTTGTCTGATATCAGCCCTGAGCTGATTATGGGATGATAACTATTGCACATGTGTACCCGGCCTTAGGTGTCAACCTACAAAGGTGTAGAGCAGGGGTGCCCAACAAATACACAACTGCAAAGGCAATGCGAGTAGATCGCGGAGCCCTGCCTTTCAAAAATAAACTCTACCTCGCACAGGAGTTATTAGGTCAAAAATACCGTTCTACCATGACTGATGATCGTTTGGAAGTTTGTTTGAGGCTGGCTACCGGCAACTACTGTCTGGACTATGCAACTTTGGCTGATTCTATTCAGTTTAAGACGTCATCGGAGTAAGGTAATAGCCAAAAATGTACGGAATTGTATTGTGCCATACATGTTCATGCAAAGTAAACAATATATATTTTAAATATAAAGTATACTCAGTATATATATAAATAAATATATGTTTAGCATTTTTATTGTTGGTAGATCATTTTGACTTGGTCATTTTAAAAGTAGCTTCCAAGCCAAAAATAGTCTCGGCACCCCTTGGTGTATGGCAACTAATTCATTTTGAATGGGCTGTCATATGTCATTAACATAGTCTAAGGCCAATACATTTCAAATAATTTAGTAGTATAATCCTGTTTAAGTTTGCATGCGGGTGGGTATACTTTGCAAAGTGAACTAGCACTGCATTCACTAAGCTAAGTGAATTATCCAGGTAATAATTAACATTGGTAAGTGAACAGTCTAATTCCCATTAGTAGTGTTGGTGTTCCAAATTCGGGCTGTCCTTATATTCGACCCAAACATGGCTGTTTAAATTCGGGTAGACCCGACCCGGAAAAAAACGAGATTCGACGGTAAAAATTCTGATAAAAAAATTTGTTAAAAAAAAAAATTATTGTTAAATTAATTTATTAAGTGTTTGTGTTTATTTAACTAATTTTTTTTTACAGGTTCCCAAATGTATCAACTTACTGTGTATGTTACAGGGTAAGAGATACTTGCCAGCTAGGCATCTTCTCAATGATTGAAGCAGTCTGCAATCATTGAGAAGAGTGTGAGATCCCCGGGGCACTACAGGTTAATTAACCTGTAGTGCCCAGGGGATCGTAGTGGAACTGCAGAGTTCATCTGCAGTTCAGTTCCAACGGTGCGGTCACAGCTGTTCCTGCAGGTGATCCCCGGGGCACTAGAGGTTGAATGGGGACAAGTTTCCCCATTCATCACATCAAGTGCCCTTTGTTCTTGGATAGAGAAACTCTATCCAAGAACACATACAACTAGTAAAGAGCTCTAAATTTTCCCACCATTGACTTGAACAATATCTCACTGTTCAGTCGAATAGCTGTCGATATGAACAGTGAGATATTCTACCAACACTAGCCATTAGTAAATCACCCCTATTAATTGTCTTAGAATAACATATATATTTCCTGTAACATGCATTGGTCCACTAAATGGACTCTTGTGAGCTCCTTCACCCTTCCTGACACCTTTTCCTGTCCTATCTTCAATAAAGTGGATTTTTAAAGCTTTATGCTGTTTAGCAGATTTTCTGTTGTCCAGGTACAGCAACAAGCTGAATTCCTTCCTATCATCTAGCAGCTTAATGCATAATGTCATTCTCCTGCTTGTCTGCCTTTCTGTTATCATTGGCAGAGGATCATGTACCTTTCACTAAGGCCGTACAAGAAAGGAATATCAATGGGATGAAAATAGCTGCGAGCAACATAGCGAACACCTCTCATGAAACTTTCTTAAATATCTGACTTTACATTCTTTGCTCCATTTATTTCTGTTTATTTAGTCAACTATAGATGTACCGCTTTTCATACTAAGTAAGACCAATAACAAATATTATCTGCCTAATTCCAAAATGACCATTCTTGGCCCAAATCTATCTTGACTCGTAAGGATCATGTCACGGGCATCTGTGGGGAGGTATGGGAAGTATTAATCACACAGATCATGTCAAACGGCCTGGAAAATCTTTGTGTAAAGGGTTACTATGAGCTCAGAAGTCTGTGCTGAGAAATGACTCCTAAAGTCACCTGATAAAATGCCAATCTCTTGGCTGTTGTGTTGATCCCAAAGGTTCTATATATTCTGAGATATTTAGCTGAAGCAAATATATGTATTCTAAATTCTAACTCTGCATGCTTTTCCTGAATTTGTGACTCAAAGTATAGTGGACAGAGGCAGTGCAGGTATCTGTAGTGCGGTTTGCTGCTTACAACAGCAGTTTGCTGTGCACTCCGGAGTTACCAGCTCTGCGGTTTCACTCCGCAGGTGTGAATGAGTACAGGGTCTTACCCCTAAGTACCACCAGTCTTACCCCAGTACATTCAAATGGGATGCTGAACCTCCAATATTCTAAGAACTTAAATCTATTAAATGTAAGGGGCAGACTATGGGCAGTTCAGCTGGGGAGGAAAGGGCTGGATCAGGGGTGTCCAAATCTGGTCCCTGAGGGCCAGGATCCGTGCATATTTTTAGCATTTCTCTCGCCTTAATGCAACACATGTTAACACATGACCTTACACACAATACCTTGCAATGCACCAAAAATTGTGAAGGTGAGCTAATAGATCACAAAACTAAGACAATTTATGCACATTGCTTCACTACTATTCTAACCACCCCTCCCATAGTTCCATATACAAAACGATTTTTCACAAAGCCCAGCAATCTACCATTTCAACCAAGCCCTGGCACCCATCAAGTTCCATCCAAAACATACCTGACAGCTCAGCTAAAATCTGTGCCTTATACATACACATTGTGCATCTAACATTTAAGTTGCCTGCTAGTATTACCTCCTGCTTTCCAGTATCCCCAACAGGTTTTCTAGTTTGTTTCTAAATCTCACTGTGCAAAATTTCATATAAGCTTGTGGGCTATAGTTAAGAGCGGGTGGGACTTATTTTGGGTGAAGACTCAGGTTAACACCATGGGCCCATGAAGCCCAAGCTGCCCCAAAGACAACAGAGGGCAGGAGACTGGGAAGAGACCAACAGTGCTGCTCAAATATTTTAATGGTATCAATGTTATCCAGCAATGAACTGCCTAGAGAAGAGAAGCACAAATCTTTGAGTGATGTACATGGATTTTAATTGGGTGGAACATTTATTGGGTAAAGTGTAAGCTGGAGCATATGCTCTGCATGCCTCAATGTTGTGCCACCACCACTTATTGCATTAATGTGTTGCAATGTTATTCATCATGAATACCACTCAAATGCACATTTAGATCACTGATCTGTTAAAATGCAATGCAAAATGTGCACTTAAGTGTGCTGTGCTTATTTTTTTATGCATTCGCTTAGTTCTGGTTTAAATAGGACATTATTATTATTATTATTATTATTATTATTAATAAACAGGATTTTTATAGCACCAACATATCACGCTGTACAATAAATAGGGACATACGACTGATTATCAAATAAAATGTCACTAGAGAGGGCCAGCACTCTGTGGTTATGTGGACAAAGAAAAAAACTTATGCTAGCCGAAAGTTTGTAACATTCTACTTTTTTAAAAGAACTAATACCAGATCAATTCTTAGACCAGCAGTTTTATGGTATAACAATCACATTCAATTATTACACCCTGTGTGCTGTTTTTCTTTTAATTACTTTATTATTATTATTATTATTATTAAACAGGATTTATATAGCGCCAACATATTACGCAGCGCTGTACATTAAATAGGGATTGCAAATGACAGACTAATACAGACAGTGATACAAGAGGAGAGGACCCTGCCCCGAAGAGCTTACAATCTAGTAGGTGGGGGAATTTCACACACATAAGGATGGGAGATATGTAGTGTGGGAAGTAGTGATGGTTTCAATTGACAGAAGAGGACGGGTAGGCAAGTTTGAAAAAATGGGTTTTGAGCGCTCTTTTAAATGAGCAGAAAGTAGGAGCAAGGCGAATAGGACGAGAAAGACAATTCCAGAGAGTTGGAGCAGCTCTAGAGAAGTCTTGTAACCGTGCGTGTGATGAGGTTATGAGTGAGGAAGTCATTAGTAGGTCATTGGAGCAGCGGAGAGAGCGGCAGGGGGAGTATTTTTTAACCATGTCAGAAATGTAAGTGGGACAATAACTGTGGAGGGATTTGAAGGCAAAGCACAGGAGCTTAAATTTGATTCTAAGGTGAAATGGAAGCCAATGGAGAGAACTACAAAGAGATGCAGCGGAAGAGGAGCGGAGGGAAGGATGGATGAGTCTGGCTGCAGCATTCATAATAGATTGTAGAGGAGAGAGTCGGGTTAGTGGAATACCAGCGAGAAGGATGTTACAGCAGTCCAGACGGGAGATGATAAGAGCATGTACAAGGAGTTTGGTGGTCTCAGGGGACAGGTAGGGACGGATTTTGGAGATGTTGCGTAAGTGAAAGTGACAGGACCTGGAAATGTTCTGAATCTGGGGGGTAAATGAGAGGGCAGAGTCAAAGGTGACACCAAGACAACGTGCCTGAGGGCCGAATAACAGTGTTATAACAGTTAGATATATGTCAGGGGGAGATTTGGAATTTGAGGGGGGGATGATGATGAGTTCTGTTTTATCCAGGTTGAGTTTCAGGAATCGGTCAGACATCCATGAGGAGATGGCTGACAGGCAGAATGAGACCTTATCCAGGACTGAGGGAGACAGGTCGGGGTGGACAGATAGATTTGAGTGTCATCAGCATACAGATGGTACTGTAAGCCAAAGGAGGATATGAGACGGGTACATCATTAAGATATGCAACATTGAGACTGTTAGGGCTAAGACTTCCTGTGTCCTATCGATAATTGAAGGGGATTTCTCCCCAATGGAGATCCCAACGTTCCCCACACCATATCCACACAACAGTTTTGGATAAAGTTAGGTTATGAGACATTCCCATCCTAGCTGGGTGGTGGGTGGTGTTTTGGGTGGTGTTTTGCTTGAATAATTGTAGCACAAAAGGAAGAACATTCACAAAAGACAGACTTAGCGTAGAGCCCCACCTTTTGGCTGCAAGTAGTAAACAAGCAATACTGATATGAAGTTTTTTTTGTACTTTATAAAAAGTAATATAATATTAAAAAAATATAAATAATGTGATACAAATCAGACAAACCTTTTTATTACACGCTTGTAGAGTGAGAAAAGTTTCAGTGTATAGTGTGTAGTAAGATACCGGTGGTTCACGTCACCACTTCCTCCGGGGAACATGTTGCAACCTAATGGAGAAGTTTGAGTCAGATAGCCTGAGCTTTTATCTGTGAAGGGTAGAACACCGTGACCTTTGTGAAACTGAACTTTATTTGAGCAAGGAGGGAGTAGAAAAGAAAATCTTCAAAGGTAAGAGCTTTTTTTAATATACAATTTATATAATATAATAATTAATAATTATAATATAATATTTAATATATTATAAAATGTATTATTCTATGATACATTTCTCTGCTACCAAGTAAAAATATTAAATAAAATATTATATATATAGTTAAAATATAGATATAAACGTTAAACTGTCATAGGCCACCATGCACCATATGTATGATTTTGGTGAAGGCTTATGAAACCTTGCATGAAAATTAGATGTTGGATAGTCTAAAGTCTTATTGAATACCAAAATGTAACTGATTTTAGAAAATCTATAGGTGAGATATTCCATATTTAAACATGTCTTGAGAAAATATAGTGACTGCCAATGCTAAACAAGTATGCAGAGCAGGAGATCTGGCTTTGCCGACATTCTAACCCACATGCTTCCCCTAGGTCAGTGACTTTGAAAGTAATGAAGCCAGGAATGGTCAAGCAACTAGAATATCCATAAATAGGTTGAGCAATGGCAGTCTTTCTATTTCTCTAGCTATTGGATTGGAAATGTATAGGTTGCTGATCTGAAGGAGGTGTTGTCATTGCTGGGCTAGTTCTGAAGAAAAGATTTCTGGGCTTGGATACTGCATGAACTCAGCCAGTATTGTAACACTAGCAAAGGTATTATTATCTACCAGACCCATATTCTTGCAGTGTTGCCTATAGCTAAGCAAAAACAAACTTCTCCATTCTGTGTTTATTAAGTAGAAGTGGCATTGTTAATTTCATCTAATTATATTTTACCTTTTATGGGTAAGATTACTTACATTTAAAAGGGGATTTGAAAAGAAGGAAGGGGGCCTGACCAGTGTAAGCAGACCTTCTATTTAGGTAGAAGGTTCACATTAAGTACACACACAAACATGCTAAAATAAGAAAATCCCTCAATCAGTTAAAACAAAAGCTTCCCCATGGCAATGTGTTTTATAAAATAAGGAAATAACTTCTTTGGCCAGGAATAGACTCGGGTGCATAAAGTAAAGTAATAGCCTCAGGTTGTAGCAGTAATATATACTATATACATGTATTATATAGTCCATTATATATGAAAAGAAGCTAGAATATATATAAACATATATATCAAGTTGCATATGGTTATATTCAATTTTTAAAAGTGACTGTTATATACACAAACCTGTGGAATAAAGAGAGGCTGGTTTATTAAAGAAGAGCTGTCCAACTCCAAAAACATGCCAGGACTATCATATAACCAGCTTGTGCTTCATTTGCACGTGAAGTTATTTCTCACACAACATCCTCAAATTCTTCAGGACCCATTGCTGTGATGTGATGCCGTTACAACATTTGTGGTGTTTTCTGGTGCATGAGCCTCACTTAACACAACCAGGTGGACACAAGATATAATGCTTGCCAATGAGTGCGCTTTCATGCACCTAAATAGTGTAAATAGACCCTCAGTCAATGTGGGCATATACACATATTTGAGTAACAGCCATACAGATATATAAGAAATGTGAAGAAGATGGCTCTATGACCACATATACAGAATTGATATCCAGAGTCCAAGGAAATACAACAGGTATACCCAGAAAGGAATATGCAGGGGAAAAATATTACTGATTGAGTGGGAACCTACTAAATCTAAAGTGGGGACAAGTAACATGGAAAAAAAAAGTGGCAGAATAGGCAAGTGCTCAAAATACAGAATCCAGTCTGGTTTATTAAGAAGGAACCATGTGAAATGAACAGAAGACCCAAAACTTAAATGGACACATAAATGATAAACTAGTGTTTCTCAACCAGGGTTCCGCCAGAAGTTCCTAAGGGTTCCTTGAGCAATTATCAAATTTTGCTTCTCTGCTTATTTAACTGATACCGATGATCTTTTTGGCTATCTGTAAGGCTGACATTCTTCCCAATGGCAAGCAATGTAAGGGGAATTCTTCCCACTGATCACCATGCTAATATACTGTAAGACTGTAAGTTGTGGGTAAAGTATTTGTAGAAGGGGTTCCCTAAGACCTGAAAGTTATTTCAAGGGCTTCCTCATATTAAAGAGGTCAGGAAATACTGTGATATTATTATTATTATTATTATTATTATCAATAATATTAATAATAAACAGTATTTATCTAGCACCAACATATTCCCCTAAGATGTACAATAAATAGGGGTTGCAAATGAAAGACAGATACAAACAATAAAACAGGAGGAGAGAACTGTGATAGACTTTTCTCAACTTTAGGATCCTCAAGTGAACCTCCAAACTGTTCATGATTTGGAGGGACTGTCTCTTTCAGAACCAAGTCCTTCTGTCCTCATTTGTTTTTCTATAAAAAAAAATTAACAATTAAAAAATGTTAGTGTTAGTTCTAGCCTCTAAATCATTTCATATAGTTTAAAGAAATGAATGTACAGGAATGTTTGTAAAAAAAAAAAGTTGTTGGTTTAACCCAATTTTTTTGCATATTAAGTATTTAAGGTTTGCAAAGTACAATGTGCTGTTTTTGTCCCATCACACTTTGCATTTAATCATACTTATCTTATTTCCTGTGAAATGTTAGTAAAGTTAAAGAACAAGGTTCAGTACTGTTACAAAACACAACTAAAAATCTTCAAACCCATCAAATTTGTCAAAATGGTGTCCCAGCCCACCTATCTGCCCTCAGCTGGTAACACGAGATAGGAGATTGTAAAGGAGGTATGTTTTTATTGCTCCATTGTTTAGAGTTGAGCATTGTTAAACAGCATGCTATATGTTAGCACAGGAAATGTAGTGCTATACCATACAGATAATGAACCTCTCAGGGTATTGTGGTTTGAAAGCAGGAACACCAGATGTGATGAAATTCTAAAAGGAATACAAAGCGCTCTAACGAAAACTTTACCCTGAACGGTTAAATATATATTATTAATGCAGGTGCTCTGGACCTAAAAATAAAATGTAATATGAAAATCTACTGGATATTCCATATGGGGTATACATGGAAAAGAGTTTTATAATTTTCTCCATCTTATGAATTGACTTTAATACTTTTAAAGAATACTCAGTATTATTATGAAACCATTCTTATGGTCTTACTTTAGCCAATTTCTTTGCTCTTTATAATTTAAATCCTATTTTGCCCCTGTGATGGTGCACTGCTTCAACAATCAATCCCAAATGACAAAGGAAGTCATAACGTCATCACTAAACCTTACCAGCCAGCACTGGGGATTTTAGTATTATTATTATTATTATTATTATTAAAAAGGATTTATAAAGCGCCAACATTTTACGTAGCACTGTACATTAAATAGGGATTGCAAATGACAGACTAAATGACAGACAGGGATGGTGGTGTTGACTGTGTTAAAGGATGGAATGTCGGTGGAGCGCTGGTATGGTGAATATTAACGTGTCAAGGGGTCCTTCTTTGAACAAAGTCCCAGTTCTCAGTGGCTACATTATCTTTCTCTATATTCTCTCCTTGGAGCAAAGCCACCAAGATCTTTGCACCCATATAAAACTACAAAAGGGTCATGCCACGGCAGCAGGTGGCAACATGTCCCACAGTTAGCCATATTTGTTTTTTCTCTCACAGATGACAGCGGATGGAAAACGGCAAACATCTTCCATTCTCCCCTACTTTTTTTTCCCTTGAACACATTTGAGTCTTAAGACATGTACTTCCAAGGGGAGCCTGAGTAGTGCCGGGTCTAGACACACACACTATCTAGGTATTGTGAAAATAACTTAGTGTCCCGTGCAGCCAAGACTGGAGGATAGTCTATCCTCTCCAGTCTTGGAAAGCTTTAATAAATCAGACCCTCTATACGGGCATGAACCTCTGTGTTTACATCAGAAAGCCAGACCTGAGCAATAATGTGCATCCAGCTGAAAAAACTGTTACGGGACAGCCGCATGGGCAAAGAGTGAAAAACACTTTATCAACTGTTCATATTACAGGGTGGTTGAGCAAACAAAATATCATCCAATAGGGGATACCTATTCTCAATATATCCTAAAAACAACTAGTATAGGTGTCTGTCTACATCAGGGGTGCCCACACTTTTTTGGCCGGTGAGCTAAATTTAAAATGACCAAGTCAAAATGATCTACCAACAATAAAAACTTGAACTTAACTTAATAACTGCGTGCAGTAGAGTTTATTTTGAAAGGCAGGGCTACTCGCGTTGCCTTTGCGATCTACCGGTAGATCGCAATCCACCTGTTGGGCACCACTGGTCTACATATTAGCTGCTTCACATCTTCCATACAGCTGGATTTATACTAAGAGAGGGAGGAGCAGTATTGTAAACCCGTCAGGCTCTCATCAGTTTGGTGATTCTCCCTCACTGTCCAATCCACTGCTTGGGTGGATTAGCTGTCTAAAAAAAGGACATATCTGACTTTTTATTCAACAGTTTGTCTGGAATTCAGCTTTCAAAAAATAGCTCCAATAAATTTGCCAACTGCATATTACCCCACCATGCACAGGTGACATATATAGGCACAGCTATTCTGTTTTTAGTAATAAATAGTAAAAGTATGATAAACACCAAAATATGGAAGTAGATTTTAACTCATACTGGGGTATTGTTCACTATACTGCCAGCCCACTTTGTGTGTTCTTTTACTGTGTCCATCTACCCCTGTGCACTGGGATGTATTATTTAAATACACTTTTAAGAGTATTGTGTTAGCACTAACCCTACAGCATGCATGTTTGGTATTTACTGTACATCCAGTAAGTCATTTAGTTGAATGTTATTCTACTGTATGGCTCCACTTGATCATGCAAAAAGTCGTCCAAGCATGGTTTATAGATTTTGAGTTTGTTTAGACACATGGAGAAAACAAGTGTTCCTGCTTGGCTCTAGGCAAATACCAACTTGCCAGCCGTTCGATTGCCCACACCACAGCATTGGTTCTTAGGGAACCAGCATTTGTAGATTTGACAGCACACAGAAGTGACAGTACTGAACTACTTACAGTTGTCCCCATTCATTCTCTATTGGGATGCCATGGGTAGATGCTACCTGGAGGCTGCAGTTGATATGAGGAAGCAGTCTGAACATGTCTCAAAATGTGGTAGGATACAATCTGGCACATAACTCATATCACTCACCACTGATTTCATGTTTGGACATTCTAGGCTATGCCTAATACATAGTCTTGCACCAACCCATCAAAAACATTTCCACATCCTAGTTTTGGTCTTGACCCATAGTTTAAGAAACAGTGCTTTAATGACTTGGCAGTTTTTTGTTGACTTCTGAAACCTTCCTAATTGTTTAAAGTAAAGATCACTGGTCTATTTAGACACATGGAAGGTTAAACATTAGGACTATGCTTGCAGAAAAAAAATTAAGACTTGCACACCATTTTAGCTACCTTTATCTTTGGAGCTCACTTGGAGTACTTTGATGTGCAGATTTGTGTGGCATCTACTTATATAATTTATTTTCTTCATGCGACCAGTTGTACTGAACTACAGAGACTCTTTTAGCAATGGAATGGGGTTAGGTATGAACAGCAGGAACCTAGTTTCCTCCTAACCCTTAATGTCATGGCTAAATGCCAGGTCATTCTAGAAGGCAATGCTCCAACACTTCTGGGTAGTTTCAAAGCTTTGTGCCCCACTACTAAATATTTTCCCATTTTAATGATGGCCTGTGTCACTGGCCAATAGGAATGCAAATGAGGCAGGAAATGAATGTTAAAGTCTTGGAACTATTAGGAAGTGTTGATTTTTTGCCTGTTGGAATAGCCTAAAACAGTGTATTTCAATTAGGGTTCCTCCAGAGGTTGCTAGTGGTTCGTTGAGCAACTTGTACCTCTTAAGTCAGTTTGATACCAGTGGTCTTTTTGTAAGGTTATGATTATTCCCATTGGCCAGCAATGTAAGAGGCATTCTTCCTATTACCCCCCATGCTAATGTAATTTGAGCTGTGGATTTAGTAAATCTAGCAGAGGTTCCCTAAGACCTAAAGGTTATTTGAAGGGCTCCCCCATATTAAAAAGGGTTGCGAAAGGCTGACCTATAATTTGACTAAAGCTGTAAGATTTGGAAAACTGTTGTACATACATACATGTCTAGGTATCTGCACTTTATACCTGCAGAATTTAACCCCCATATCTCTTTAATACACTGTATGTACTGTGAGCTGAAGATTTTCCTCTACCTATCCAGGTGATAACATTGTCAATAAAGCAGAAAGTGAGGACATTTGCTCCAAGTAGGCTACAGACATAAATATTATTTCATAGAAGTTTTTAACCTTCACAACTTGCACTTGCAATCCAAAGCAGGTCAATTTTTCTGGTGCACGTTTAGATGACAGTGATAGATTTACCATTAATAAATGTTTGGCGAAAGTCAGATTCAATGCTTTATAAATACAGGTAAGGAAGGTTTTAGTGGGGTGCTGTATTATAGCAAATGGATCTGCTGACTTCTGACACCAAGAACAGTTTTATGTATGAGATATCCTGATCCTACCACCAGCTATGAACTAATGCTCCCCACCATCCCCACACTGCATTAAGGATTTCCAATTCTATTGGCTGCTGACATGTTAATACATTTATGGGGGGGTAAAACTCTTAGTCAAGACTAAAGTCATGGATTTCTGGAACTTAGTGATTGGGGCTCCCTGAAATGAAGAAGAGATTCAAGCAAGCAGTTTGTGGGACCTGCTTTTTAGCACTAATCTTGTTTGAAGATCATTGGTAAGGAGACAGGTTCACTTTAGGTTTGCTTATTTAATTTTATTTAAGAAAGAAGTGAAAATGTGGATGTTAGAGAATAGTGGTATTTACAGTTATTACAAAACTGTGTGGTTTATATGCAAATGCTGTAACTAATTTTGGACAGGATGCCCAATTTAACATATAATACAAAAGTAACATACAAATCACTTCTCAGTTTTAAAGTGGAATGATACTTTAGGCTTCTGAAGAACATTAACCCCAAGTAATGAGATTAAAATGAAGAAAAGAAAATGCTTAAAAAATATACTTTTCTTCCAGAAGTTCTATGTTTTTTTTTTTTGCTGGTGCCTCTCACACGACTAAATGCCAAAGCTCTGATCACCTGATCTGTGTTGAAGGGGAGGATCAGAATTAAAGCCATGTGACCCCTGCCAGCAAATAGAAAAACTATTTTATAATTTGCAGGGGCAGTTAAATATTCCATTTCATACAGCTACGCTCATTATATAGGGGGGGGGGGGGTTCTTTGGGCAGTTCCAATTTAACAAAATTTGTACCTTCTGGAATATGTGCAATAAAGATTTAGATATGTGATAGAGACCAGTGCTTCATTTTGGTTGCAATCAGATTTTCACACTTTAAATCTGTAAAACAATTTAGGGATATTTTTAATTCCCTTTGATTCCAGTACTGCATTCTCCATCAGTTTCTTTGGCGCACAAAGCTTTTGGGAGCATTTTACACTTGTGTGCCCTGCGACAGGCCATGGCTACTTCCACTGACTTCTATGTCTCTACTACAGATGGTCAACGAGATGCAGAAATTTCAGCAAATCACATGCAAAATGCACTTACAAGAAACTGAGCCAATTTGAGTTGTATTGTCTCAGTTCTAAGTCAATAAACTTGATTTATTAAAGCCTTCCAAGACTGGAGAAGATCAACCTGGGTGATCCAGCAGACCGGGAATTTATTTCTTTTTTCTGGATGAGATCGATTTTAGATTTGCTGGATCACCCAGGTTCTCTCAATCTTCTGCACCCTTGGAGAGCTCTTATAAATCAAGCTCACTGTTTTTGCATGGAATTTGAATATAATTTGCATAAAAGTTGACTACATCCTATTGCTTCATGCAATGGATGCATCACAGATGATGGCAGTCTCCTGGTTTCCTGAACTAGATACATTAATCTAAAACAACAATATACTATGGTCAAATAGATGTTCAATAGATGCTCTAATGGCTTGAATGGCAAATTTTTTAAAAACTCAAATGATAAACACCACTGATTGAATGCTATGGTTGATGATTAATTTGGGATACCGCTGTCTCTGTTGTTGTACTTTTAGGCCTGCTTTGTATCTGCCTCTATACTAGGTGACAAAGTGCACTTGTAGTTGAATTGCCTTTTGTGCTGATACATCTCTTTGCTTGTACCAATTATATCCCTGAGGAAGCAGACCTAGTCTGCTAAACGCGTTGCATGATCCGTACATATCTAAAGTGTACAATGTACTCAGCCCATGTATGTTACGATGTTATCTAACTTCCCCTGAATTGTTATATGGGGAGAGGCATGTATAAACTTCTTTTAAAATTATGTAATTAAAATATAATAATTTTATATTTAACTGCCGTGAAAGTCACATATTTGGCATTTTTGAATACCAAAGTCTTGAACCTTTTTGGGGATGGTGGCAGTTTTAAGTAAAATTGAAATCGGGCTAAAACAATATATAGATTACTATATGTCTCAGCAATGAGGGGTTAGGGAGCCAGCAAATGTGGTAGGAATTCAGAAAACATGGACTGAGACTACAGAGCTAGAATTCTGGGAAGGCAGGAGACACAAGCCAGTGGAGAGTCCTGTACAACGGCTCTTCCATTGCAATGACCGACATGTTTTGTGGTTAAAAGACAAGCTTCCTGACTAATCAAAGTAATAAGATGCATGTTGTGGTCTTTTACCATAAAAGTTTAAAACTATGTTCACTCTCAATGCTTTGCAATCTATGATCAGTCAAATCACCCTAAAGTAAGAGCAGATTGAGTTTAAATGAAAACTTCATGTGCAAAGTCTAACCCTATTTCATGGCTATAAACTTTCTAAATCAATGCTGAAATTTTGCAGTGCTATGATAGCAATGTTGCCTTGCAGATCTGTGATAAGAAAACTTTGTGAATTTTGTTTTACAAATGTAGGGCACCCCACTTGGATGATGTTTGTCATTGCCAGTTTATCTCTGCAAAACAGCTCCAAGGGGGTCGCCTTTTAACCAGCACAAACAAACATTGCTGCATAGTTCAGCATAAATGTGTATATAAACCCACATTTCCCTTATCAGGTCTCCTTAGTTCTGCAAAAAAAAAAAGTTGTAACTGCAGAAAAAATATCTGTTCATCCTACCAAAAATCTTGGTAAATGTTAAGATGTTTCTGCCTGTGTTGCATTCATATCATGAGGTCTAAAAAACCTATTCAATCTGTTATGGAGGAGAGGACATTCACGTTACCTGTTTCTTTTACCCTGATACAGTACAGTGAGTGAATGTTGTTATCCTTTAAAAGGGGTGTTACTGGCGGAATAATTTTTAAAGATTCCAACCAGCTCATGCAAAGCAAAGCAAAGCAAAAAGCAACAGGTTAGAATACTTGTGTGATACCTGTTTTATCCTAACATGCCCTGGACTGTTTAAAGAGTAACTAAACCGGAAAAAAAAATACACTTACCTTCAATCCCGCAGGGCAGTCCGATCACTCCGGGGGTGTCCTGCATTAGGTCCCGCGTCGTCCCGCCATTCATCCCGGAGGCGGGCACTGCAATCTTCTGCTCTTCTTCCGAGTTCTTCATTCTATGCCACCCGACCTAGGTGCAAGATCGGGTGGCATAGGATGAAAAAAAAATTTACCAATCTCACTGCGCATACGTAAGATCGGTAATTTTTTCTGTTTGAGCGAGAAGGCTCCTGAATCTGGGGCATGTGCAGAAGGAGCACCCAAGAGCCTCTCGGGATGTGTGACCTAGGGATCCCGGGAGGCTTTGCACTCCTATTCATTACTGATTGCCTAGGCGGTCGAGAATTAAAGTAATAAGGTAAAATTTCTGAATTCAGGTACGCTTATTGCTACCTTAATGCCAGGGGACCGCTACACTACATGGTAACATTTTCCTGCAACAACTCCATAAGGAATGAATAGGGGCGGCAGTGAATGTTACTGGTAGTGCTTACTACCACCAGTTGTCAAATTTACAGATGCCAGTTCTTTAGGAACCAACGCTGCAGTGAGAGTGTCTGAGTGGCTGGTGGGGATGCAAATGGGACTGCACACTCTCAAATCAGGCCTGAACCTATTCTTACTGTAATCTATGACTATTTATGATATGGTATGTCTCAATATCCTGTTCTGTATTTTATCTCTATGTTTTTTTTATCTGTAACCTTTCTGCTGGGTTTATCAAAATAAAACAGGCACATAAAGTGCTTGATAAGACCTGTGAGATGTATTTTATATAAAGTGATTTATTACACTTTGGTACCTGCATATTACTAAAGATAAGACTTGTACTGAACATTGTACATTATATAGTATTTATGTTATCATTCCATTAAAATGTATGCATAATCATCTATAAAGTATTCTTAAACATTGAATGTACAAATCATTTTCCAATTAATGTTTATTGGTTCTGAAATAGTGCATAGAAGTTCCCATAGAACTCTGGAAATACTTAGTCATTAATGTTTGCGATATTAAATATCTATTAACAAAAACTAAATTTTATAAGTAATAAAAATAAAATATTAAACATTGTGTTAAAAAAAAAAAAGTATAATCATATTTTAAAAAGAAGCAAAACTAAAATCTTTACATTGTCCTTTCACACCTGCAGGCATTGGCGTGTTATATTTGCACCAAAATAATATGGCCCCAACAAGACACTATCTCACTGTCATAAATAACTTTAGGCTTGTTTAATGCATTTGTGACACATGTATCTATTGTCAGCAGATTGTGGATTTTGATGAATGAGTAAGAATTTTGTTTTGCATTGTTTGCTGGCAGCTGGGGGTGAAATGTTTTGCACTGCGGTATTCAGTCCTCCAAGCAGCAATACTGGCACCATGGTTCTCCAGGGCTCAGGGCTGCACCCAACAACTGCTCGTGGTTTCATTTAGGAAATAAACAGTGGGGCTCTATGTTTTCTTAAAGTTTGTCAGATTTATGATGAATGTTACCAGCTTAAAGTAAACCTGTCACAAATCTGGGTAGTTCAAAGAAGCATATGGTAAGCAGAGGCTACCTTTGGTGAAGAGTGAATGCTAACACAATCAGCAGATCCTGACTTATTATGTGCTACATGCACTTCTTGACTGCTTATAAAAGTCAAGCTCGTCCCCGAGCCCTATGACTTCCAAACATACCCTACTGGCTAATGTTAAAAAGAGAGGGAATCTTCCCAAAAAATGTGAAAATTTCCACTTTTCAAGAATATCATGTAATCATATATAAAACCAAAATCCATAACTGGCAATTAAAGTAGAAAAGGTTCAAGAAGATGTAAATATTACTTAAAGAAGAACCAATTTCAATAGGTCAGTGTTTTTTCGTCTTTTTCTGGATTCTGCTCATGTCACCTGATCTCACACTGTGCAAATTAGCCCCCCTTTTATATAGTAACATTTGGTGACAGGTCTGTTTTAATGATATGTATTTATTTTTACTAAAATGCTTGTTTTTACTTTTTTATTATCCCTGTTGCAATACTTTGGACTCTTCCTGTTTACATTCACTCATTGGCTGCATGACATTTTTAGGAAGAGTGGGGGGGGGGGGGGTAGCAGTGGACCATGTCTGTGCAATTTGTGTAGTTTTCATGGGACGCTAATATGACAATACAAGAGCACAACTGAGGGCAAGGACTGATCAATGTCACCTTATAACTGCAAATGTCGTATCTAGACAGGATCATTGGGTATTGTTAATGAAATTAAATGCCTTATAGGAGATTTTAGCATTGTTTTTTTAGATGAAAATGATGGACATCTTTTTGCAAAGGGAATGGCAAAAGACCCACCATTGCAACAGTTATATAAACCATTTACAACTACATCAAACTGGCTATTGAAACCCAAAAGAACTTTTTATTACCCAATACTTTTTCTATTCACTTTTTGGCTGAACAAATGCAATCATCTAGATCAGTGGTCACCAACCTTTTCAGTCCCGCGGACCACTAAAATTACTGGCTCCTGCCTGCCCATGCCCAGGGAGCCAGGTGTCAATTAAAGGGGAGGAACCTCCCCCATATTGATGTCATCATGACATAACCCCACCCACTCTCCCATCGTAGATCTGAGCCTGCAATTGGAGAGTGGGCAGGTTCTGTCCAGGGACCTGAGACACCTGAGCCAGGGATTTGTAGGGGGGACATGGTCCGCGGCTCTGGCCAGAGTGCACCGCCAGAGCCACGGACCAATGGTTGGAGACTGCTGTTTTAGACCAGTGTTACTCAGATAGGGTTCTTTCAGAAGTTGCTAGGGATTTCTGAGCAATTATTTTCTTACGGGTCAGTTTAATTGACACCAATGATCTTTTTGCCTGTAAGAGTGACATTCTTTACACTGACCACCTCAATAATGTACTGTGATCTATAGATTTAGTAATTATAGCTTGGGTTCCCTGAAGACCTGAAATATATTACATGGGTTTACCCCATATTAAAAAGGTCAAGAAACACTGATTGGATGAAAAGTCTTGTCCAAAAAACAATTGTGTGAGGTATATGGTTTCTTTATAGAAGTTATTTAGACCAAAAAAGAAAACTGAGAAGGACATAGTGACCGTTCCTCCAAATTGGAAATATTTGGAACTTTTAATTGGGCTTACATATTCTGGAAAGCTTAGCATCGGGTTTTACAGATTTCTAGACTTAGGAGGAGACAAAAAGTTTAGGGGTAATAACTTTAATTATATTGCATATATTTCACTATTTCAGAAATTTTTGGGGTACACATCAGCAGTTAGGCTACTTTTACTCAAAGTGCCCAGTTTCGCATACTTGTTGACCTCATATGAGTCTTCAGGGATTTCAATGACAAGTAGCTCCCTGTGGAGCTGATATGCAAAATATAATCCTTACCCCATGTGTATATCATTAAAACTTGGAGTTCTGCTTTACACACAAGACCAGTTCTGGAGAAAGTGCCTCTCTCAGACTGTATGTCTGGCTAAAAATTCTTTATCTAGACAAAGTGTTTTTTCTTCAACAAAATGGGAAGTAAAAATTGTAAATTGGCAGAAAACAATAAGCCTTTTTTATGATCAGTTCCAAGCATATACATTTCAGCTAACTGGGCATTTACAGTTGGCATCCCATAAATGTTTTGCATGAGACAATCTATAGCTAATCACATGCTTTGTTACTCTGTAAGTTCCTCAAGGGGCACAGCTTTTATTATTGCTTCATATATAGAAATTTCAATCTTAAAACTAGAAGGGATCATTCACACATGTTAATAATATAATACATGTCATATAGCTGCCATTGCACCAGAGTGGAGAGAAGAGTTACATGCATCTTTTTTTTTCAACACAGGCATGCAATGCAGACCAATCCAACACAGGTTCTAGGAGAAGGTACATTTAAAATGAATGGCACCACAATGTGGATAAGGCACACTGCCAGTACTCAAGGGTATGAATCCCGGTCAAAATGATCACAAGGCTATGTACACATGTCAGATGATTCTTGTCCAGTATGAACAGTCAGGTTCGTCTTGGGTGAGAAGAGGATACACATGGTACAGTGGTCACCGGTGTTGGTGTTCGAATTTGGGTTGTCCTTATATTCAAGCCGAATATGGCTGTTCGAATTCGGATAGACATAGAAAAACATGGGATTTGATTTTGAAAATTTGTGTGTAAAAGAATGTGTAAAAAAAAGAGACTTTAATGTTAAAGTAATTTATTGAATGTGTGTGATTTGTGTAACTAACTTTGATTTTTTTTTAGGTTATCCTACAATAACAGAATGATTCCCACAGCTGCACACCTGTGGGAATCCTCCTGTAAGTGTTGGATCCCCGGGCACTAGAGGTTAAATGAGCACTTTTGATTGGCTGAGGAAAGGTAAATCCTGATGACAGCTTAAGCGTCATTGGGACTTTCCTTTCCCCAGCCAATCACAGGGCACTAGAGGTGAATGAATGGGGAGACTTTGCCCCCATTTAGCCTCTAGTGCCCAGGGATCCTGTGGGACTCCTGTGTTCTCTGGATAGAGAAACTCTATTCAAGAACACATACAACTAGTAAAGGGCTGCAAGAGTAATCAGGGGAGTGGATCTGTCAGCTCCGCTCCCCTGATTGCTTTTGCAGTTCTACACAGTCCCAAAAAATACCCAGAATTTTCCCCCAATTGACTTTAATGGGATTCAAATTAGACGTTTGATCACCGGAACAACATCCCCCTATTCGATCGAATAGCTGTCAAATCGAATAGTGAGATATTCGACCAACACTAGTGGTCACCCAAAGTGGTTCATGGGTCTGTCCTAATGGATCCATGACTCACCGACAGTGAATGACCGCTGAACAAGTAATTGGGGAAGAGCACAGCAGGATGCAGCTTGCTTGTTCTCTGACCTCCGTTCTCAATAGTACAGAGCGGCCTGGTGTGTACAGCCATTGTTTGTTCATCTGTCAATTTTTGTGGCTGAAAACAATCATGAAACATAATTTCCAGTGACAAAGATGTTATAGGTTTACACTGCTTAACTCTGGAGCCTAGGAAAGAATCAATTTTTCTTTTTAAACTTTCTCATTTGTGACCCTAATAGGAATATTTTCCTCACTTTCCATTAATGTAACATAACTTTCTGTCCTGAGAAGCCTGACAAGCTGATGTAGAGCTCAGATTGCATCTTACAGTGGGGAGTTACAATGAGTCAATAGAAATTCTCCCTGCAGAGCTTATTACTAACCATTGAAATTATTGGTTGAGGTACAAAGCCACACCACTGGCTGATGGTTGTCAGAATTAAAAACATTCCCTGCCAAAGAAATCCCTACAGTGAATGGTAAACTATCCCAGGATATAGCACTCTGGATTCTCTGAATTTCTGCAGCACCAGCACTGAAGAGGGAAATGGGTAGGGCCAATATATGTTAGTTGCTCACTCAGAAGTAAACATGCAGTAAGGGTAATTGACTTCCCCCCAAATTGTTCCTAGACTACATTAATGACATATGACTATGGTAGGGACATTAGATTGTGAGCCCCTTTGAGGAACAGTTAGTGACGGGACTATGGAATTGCTTCACATTATGTTGCTGCTATAGAAATACAAGATAATAATAATCAGATAAAGTTTTGTTCCATGTTAAAGTACTCTAATGCTGCTGAACCCAGGCAAGTGGGAAAGTCATACAGCCACAGGGGTACCAATGAATGTTAACAGATGGCTTGAAGAGTCCTTGGCTGGTGCTATAGGCTCAATGTACCAGGGCTGACTGCTTTTAAAGGATCAAGCAAAAAAAACTAAACTTAGGCAAATACAACTTATGCACTGTTCGTTCAGTTATTTTGAGGTATCTTCGCACCATCACCTAGAGGGCCAACAATAAAACATTTGAAAAGCATAAAGAGATTGTGACCATACTGTCTACTGCATGCCAAGAACCCATAACAGCATAGTGGCTCAGAGGTGGTCTTTGCAACTCCAGGTTCCAGGTTCAAATCTTGGTCAGGATGCCATCTGCATGGAGTTTGCAGGTTCTCCCCATGTTTGTGTGGGTTTTCTCTGGGTACTCCAGTTTCCTCCCATATTCAGAAAGCATGCAACAAGGTTAATTGGCTTTTGACCCCCCCCCCCCAAACAAAAAACCTTAGACTATATTAATGACATATGATTATGGTGCGGACATTAGATTGTGAGCTCCTTTGAGGGACAGCTAGTGACATGATTATGGACTTTGTAAAGTGCTGTATAATATGTTGGTGTTATATAAATACTGCCTAATAATCCTATTACCCTGCATCTAGAGCAATGGTGTGCTACACGTCTATGACTTAAAGAACTGAATTACATAAATGAGAAGGGCGTGTATTAAATATCCTTTACAATAATTTAATTGTGCAATTATTTATTAGTTTAAATTTGCTATTTGTGCTGTATTGATAAGTAATCACATGTATCTTGGTGTTTTATGTTTTAGGTTGAAGTGTAAACTGTCCACTTGTATCTATGTACTTTTGTTTAGTAAAAAAAAAAAAAAGATAATACATCCTTTGGTAAGCCTCACCCTTTTGGTGTTCCAAAAAGCAGAACCATGAAATGCGGAGATGGTAACCTAACATAAAAACATTTTCTCAAAGGCACACCCTACTCATGCTTGTTTCACAGTGTGTGGTTTTTAGAAACGCTGTACAGTTGTAATGGCTTTAACTGTTACCTCCCCTTTCCAGCTACTGGCATTTTTTTTTTTTTTACAAATTAAATACATTACATATTATACATTGTATTAAATGCATAGTTTGTTTTATATGTCAGTTATAAGTAAGCATGTTTACTGTCAAATTAAAGACTATAAATGCATCATGGGGTGTATTTATTATTATTAATATTATTATTATTATTATTAATAATAATAAACAGGATTTATATAGCGCCCACATATTATGCAGTGCTGTACAATAATTAGGGGTAGCAAATGACATACGAATACAGACAGTGACACAGGAGGAGAGGACCCTGCCCCGAAGAGCTTACAATCTAGGAGGTGGGGGCTGTAAAATACAATGGGAGGGGGATATGTAGTGGTGGGAAGTAGTGACGGTTTCAAAAGACAGAAGAAGGTGGCAAGTTTGAAAAAATGGGTTTTGAGTGTTCTTTTAAATGATTACCAACTTGTATTTATATAGTGCCATCATATTAATTAGCACTTTACAAAGTCCATAGTCATATTACTAACTGTACCTCGGAGGGGCAAACAATCCAATGTCTTTACCATAATCATATGTCATTAACACATTCCGAGGGCATTTTTTAGGATGCATGTGGGAGGAAACCCATGCAAATCATGGGGAAAACATACAAGCTCCTTACAGATGGCATCCTGGCCAAGATTCACACCTGGGACCATAGTGTTGCAAAGACAAAAGCGATAGCCACTGAGCCAACGATGCTGCCCAATGATGAAGATATTAAAAATGTTTTCATCTAGTCATGCAACTTTTGCCCTAAATTTTTCACATATATTCACTTTGGATTCAATTAGAAAATCCACAAGTCAAAGTTGATCTCCGTATTTTCCAGTTGAATCCAATGTGCAGAATGTGTAAAGTTTCAAGTTGGGTGAATCCTACATTTATAAATAGATGCCTTAGAGTTTAAAGAATTATCAAATATAAATACCAATTTTGACCTTTTTTTTATCTTAGTCTACAGTATATGACTTGATTTAGACACAGGCCAAACCAGGCTTGAATTTTTACAGATTTAGGCCTACCCATCTTGACAGGTGTGTCCAATACCTGAACCAATTGACTTTGTTACATCAGAAAGAATAAAAATGTTTTTGAAAGCTAAATACATTCATTTACAGACCAATCTACGTATCAGTTGTGAGTAGGAGTAATAACTACCCTGCATCAGTGGCGAATCCTCATTATACAGTTGGGAGGAATGATAGCCATGAGTCAATGGTATTGGGAGAAGTGATGCCTCTGTGTCAGTGGTTATTGGGAGGAATGGTGCCCCTGTGTCAATAATCATTGGGAGAAGTGATGCCCCTGTGTTAGTGGTTATTGGGAGAAGCGATGCCCCTGTGTCATTGGTCATTGAGAGGAATGGTGCCACTGTGTTAATAATCATTGGGAGAAGTGATGCCCCTGTGTTAGTGGTTATTGGGAGAAGTGATGCCCCTGTGTCATTGGTCATTGAGATGAATGGTGCCACTGTGTCAGTGGTTATTGGAGGGAATGGTGCCACTGTCTCATCGGTCATTGAAAAGAATGGTGCCCCTGTGTCTGTAGTCATTGGAACAAATAGTCCCCTATATCATTGGGAAATGTCCTACCCAGTAATGATGTTTACTGGCACCTACCTGTGTACAGATTCCATGTGTTGTACCACTCCTCTAGATGGTAAGAATCTACTAGCCCTCAACACGTAAAATTACTGCTAAATCCAAGTTAGATTAAAAGAGGTTGTGTTAAAGGGTAAATCTAAATTTCAGGCATGCAGAGAATAAAAGAACAATATGCAATATTGTTCATTCAAAATCAAGAAAGGTTTGCACCTAGTGTAAATACTTGAATCTTTCATACCCAGCAGTATTAGGATTGGGAAAGGGAAAGACAATACATAAAGCCAATAAGGCTCTACATCACATGTGCTTAGAATAAGTATACTGACAGTAGAAAAGATGACCTCACCAATGTGACGTTGACCAGGCTGTATATCCTTAAGTGAATGTCAAGCCTTACAAACTTTTTTCTAGTTCTAGAAAGAGTGATGAAGAAATTGAACTCCTGTTGGGTTGCAGTTAGGGTTATAAATGAATGTTCTGTATTATCAGGCCTCCCTACAGCTGGTCCTTGTAAAAATTGTCTTAGGAGCAGGACACGAGGGGTTACATGGTAATCATCAAACACCTTATATGTTAAGGAAATGTGAAGTCTTGTACAGATGTGCCTGATGTGCAGGCAAAGTTTGAAATATACTTCAGGATTAAAGTCAAATACTGTCTCAAAATAAACAGACCGCCTCAACCGTCTACACTTTAAAACCATGTGGGACATATGGACACTTTTATTAGCCTGCCAAGATAATCTCACATGGTAAAGATAATATTGTTATTCCTAATTTAGATGACATAAAAGGCAGTTATTTTCAGGTTTTTTTATTCCGTGAAGACCGTTTAAACATTGATGTAATCCTGTAATTCAAATAATCTGCAAAACGTTCTCATTTTGAGCTAAAATGTAACATAGAAGTAATCTTGGCATGGCTATCATATTTTACATGTTTATTGTGTTATATTTTTCTTGATTGTGTTTCATGTGCAGATATCTGGCCAGTAGGGGAAGGAAGAAAGGGGGAGAGGATGCCAGGAAAAACGCAAACATTGGTTTTTTGCAACCTTTATACATAGGGGAACCCTTTCAGGTCCTAAGGAAACCCCTTGTATAATTACTATATCCACAGCTCACAGTACATGTCTGGCAAGTGGAAAGAACATCATCATTGCAGATAGCCAAAAAAACACTGGTGTCACTTAAACTTGCTGAATCCTACCTCATTTTGATACACGGTGATAAAGATGAAAAAAAAAATTAGATACCTGTGTTGTGGTGTCTCTAGCCAGCAACGTTCCATCATTACACATTTGGGGGGCTTAGGGCATGGCTGGCTGTGATGTCACATAGCAGCACAGTATAATCAATGCCAGGGGTCGGCAAACTCCTGCCTTTAGGCCAGATACGGCCTATCCGGTAGTTTGTTATGGCCTAACGCCCACTGGCCGATGCGGCCTAATGCCGGTCGGATCTGCCAGGGGGCATTAGGAACTACCAAAGCCGGAGCCGCCTGAGCTCTGGTGCAACCTCCTTGTGGCCTGATACTTCCACCGCCGCAGTAAATAGGGAAAGCTCCCTGAAGGTATAATGCACACGGAGGAGAGGGATTCCACTTCAGGGGGCGGTCCCTGATGGGGCGGAGCCATTGGGGCGGAACTCAGAGTCGGGCCTAGTATGCTTCCACCCACCCCTGAAATGACTTAGTGGCCATAAAAGTTTGCCGACATTTAATATAATGTAATTTTTGGCTGCCTTCATCAGGACAACAAGAAAACGTGTTGTAAAGAACTGTTTCAGTTTACTAAGTAAAATTTTTTCTACGTTAACACTTAGCCCTTAATACTGTTTCCTGCTATACTGAATGAAGAGACGGGGTGGCTAACAGCTTTGTCCAGCTACTGACATCACTACATGGTATCAATGACTAAGAGGTATTTTCTGTTTCCTACAAGCTCGCATACAACCTTCACAATTTCCACACTCCCATTCTGTGATCATTATAATTTCCTATATCTTGGGTGGAACAATGGCCAGAATATTTCCCACAGACAGTTATTTTATTACCAACCTAAGGAAAGGTATATCAGTTTATTACCATTTGCTATGTACTGTAGCTAGGAGTTAACCACTGTAGCAGCTTTGCAAGATGTATCATTAGACATAACAGGTCATATGTTTAAAGTCCAGCTTAGAAGACAAACATGGCTTCTTTCATAGATAAAATGGGCATACACACTGGAAGTGTGTCCTTTACTGGGGGATAAAATAGTCACCCGGGGTCTTCAGCTGCTTTGAGCGAGGTTAGGTTTCTGGCATCTGGCTGTAGGAGTGACCACAAGGCATGTCTGCTTTCAGTTTATTCATTGCTATACCTCCGTTCCAGCTTTGGAGCAGAGAACCTGAACATAGCACCAAAGTTTCACATGTATTTGTAGATACATGCAAAAAATTGTTTTAACCTTTTTTCTTTAGCTATGGCTTTTGTATTGACTTTTGTATTGACTTTCCAGACTAAGCTCCACTGAATTTTTGTATTGTTCAACAGAATTGCCCTACCCACGTACATGTATGTCCATTTTCATCTGATCTGGCTCCCACACAGTGAACAAATCGAATCCTCATCCAATGTGAACATATATATATATATATATATATATATATACACTTTTTGGCCTTCTTGACCCAGGGTGTTAAAGGACTGCTCCTGCTTCCAGCATATACCAGTATTATTATGTATTGTTATTGGTATTGTGAGATTAAAACAACTGTATATTTAAATACTCCTTTGTACACAAAGCACAGGGAACGGAAAAGTTCACTTTAATTCTCATGCTTGACACAACAGGATGTCTTCTTGTTGCAGACATAACACGATACGTGCTTTAACGGTAGATCAAAGTTTTGTATTGCCATGATCACTAGCAGATATATAAAGGCCCAACATTTCATAAGGTTACACTTCATACATGCTAAGTAGTGGCTGCCATAAAATAGCTGAGTATGAATTAAGTACAGCATCATACCTGGCCTTCAATGAGTTCAAGGCAATAGGTCTGCCCACAGTAATTTACACTTATACCAGTCTTTGTTATGCAGAGAACTGTGTATATATATATAGTTTTACACCCACTTAGATCATTTTATTGTCCTTTGTTGACCTATGAAGATCTTTGTACCACCCCACAAGCAATTCCTATAATTCAAGATGTAATCTTCTCTGCCTTCTGTGTAAAAGAAATTTTACTAAGCTCCACAATTGCTTTTTTACAGCTTTGAACAAAGATATATATATTTAGTACCTGCTATTTTGTCAGTAAGATGAATTAGTTCATTGGTCAACTGTTTCAACTAAAAAGATGGCAATTTAAAGGGAATTTTAGCATAAACCACAAATCCCAAAAACATGTGGTTGGGAGAATATGAAAATGACCTATTTGTAATTTTTTTCTATAAATTTGATTTTCAATTCTTAGTCCATCAAGAAACCAAAATATTTGCAATGGCTACTATGGAAGCACAGCATGGGTTTATAATAAATGGGTCAGGTGGTGGAAAGTGAAAAGCCCTGTCACCTTAAATGGGTAAACTGATAGATCCTCTTTAGATGCCTTGTTCAGCTTCAATTTAAACAGTCGAAATTCTAAAGCTAGGTCTGATATTTTCAGTAGGCATTGGAAATTAGCAATTTGGGTGAAAATAAAGCTAAATATAACCTGTGTATGACATTAGCACACATCGTGTCATTTCCTTGGATCACCTAACATGCTGGCTTCTGATTATGTAACCCAAAACTGAGGCATCATAGAACTTGATATTCATATCTCATAGGTTTACACTCATGTCATTAACTTCACCATTGTTTGCTTGTCTGGAAGAGTAAATTGGGATGGTTTTAACAGTTAAAGTTGCCCTTTAATAATAAAAGCATGTTCAGCAATGTTCAGATCTATTTTGAAATGCACGCATGAAATGTAGTGGCATTTTTTAAATAATAATAATAATAACATGTAATAGTAAGCAGATGTGGTAACAGATACTTGTTAAGCCAAAAACTCTCTTTGTCTTTGATCACCAAAACAGTTACAAAAAGAAATTCTTCAAACAAAGCAGCTTTATGAATGATTGCTTTTTGAGCCGACATATAAATAACCATTGTTGCATACTTAAGTGAAGATCAATATTAAGATTAACAAATGCAGGTGTCCAGGCATTTAACTACATTTTTTTGTTACCAAACAGCGATTATGATCTGAGATATCAAGTTCTCTGGGTAAATATAATAAGCATAAAAAGATTTCATGAAGTAAAAAAAATGTTATAAAATATAAGGAAGGCATGCAGCACCATATGTGGATTAACAGAAACATATGTGTTCTCTCCTTCTTCATATATATTTTGGTCTTGCGTGCCTTTACATTAAATAAGATTAAGATGTGGGAAGTATGACAACTTCATTAAAACACATAAAGACATGGTACTTTTCTTTTAGGGAAACAAGCTTTTTAAGAGTCTGAAATTTTACAGGAGCTTTTTACATAGTGTACCTGTTATCCATATGCAATCAATGAAGCTTTTTTCTTACTATTAAATCTATTCATAGTCATGAAGAATGCTATACTGAGTGGTGTTTCCATGTTTGTGGGTGGCCTGATACCAAAGAATTGGACAAGTTAGAGATTCTATCCCAGCTGCCCTCTAATAATGACCCATGCACACCTACAACAAAGCCATCTGAAAATGATCATAGACCACAATGTCTGACCATCAATTACAAAAATCAAAGCATCAACAAAAGACAAAAACGGATCCAGCATGCTAAAAAAAAATTGGATGACAATTGTGCAAAGTTGTTTGCAAAGGGAAAGGATAACATTGCACAATAATTCCCTCTACTGTGTCCTGTGTTTGGTGGTGGGCTGTTGGTTCAAGGGTGAAAAGTCACATTGAAAAAAGAATCCCAAAAGCATTGGTGACATTCACAAATAATTGTGGTAGTCATGCACAGAATTTGCCCTCAACTAGTTAAGTAGCCTTTTATTAGAGAATATATCTTTGCAGCTATTCTTTTTACCACAAATGGTGTCTTCTGCTTTATCACCTTCTATTATTTGACATCAGGTTCCATAAGCAGTATTGCTGCTTGTGCTGCTGTTTTTTTCCAAACAAGTACTGCAGGATGGGGCAATGCTAATGTATCAGCATCGCAATGTGACCAATATGGCACACCTGACTGCTCTTTATGTGATTTTCATCACTCTACCAAAGTCATTTCTGCTAAGTAGCAATGCTTTCATAACATAATTTGCTCAATGTTTCTCACAACAACAGCCTACTTTTCTTGAATGTTTTTATGATAATCATATGGAATTCAACAACAGCAATGGCCGACAATGTGTGTACAGTAATCTTGGATGCTGGTCAAAATGGTCGCATGATCTGCTGTGGATATACAATTTCTTTTTGTAGGTGTGTGCTTACAAGATCTGATCCCCCTAAGCTTTTCATTTCTATAAGTAGTGGAATTCTTGTTGTTCAAGTTTGGAGTAAGCCAAATACAGTGGTGTAGGAGCAGGGGTTGTAGGTCTGAATTAATACTGGGCCCCTTACTCCAGAGGACCTGTAAGGTCTGAGGGACCTCCTTATGACCACTTGCCGGTCACTGACAATTAGACACAGAGCTGGAAGAGGAGATTTTCTACTATTGACTTCTTCCTGGCTTTGTTTTGGATATGTACATTAGTCAGAACCAGAAAAAAAATACTAGAGCAGGAGTGCCCAACATGTGGATCGCGATCTACCAGTAGATCGCAAAGGCAATGCGAGTAGATCGCGGAGCCCTGCCTTTCAAAGTAAACTCTAGCGTGCACAGGAGTTTTTCAAAAAAGTCACCCCCTAAGTGTGGACACCCCTTCACCAGAGGATCTCCTCTTTTGGCTCCATACACAATAGTAAGGAGCCAGTGAAGTTACACTCTTGATTGCACTGCTGAGGGTTCACATTGTTAGAGGCCTGGGGGGGCTGCGGATGTGAATGTAGGGATCTGATGTAAGGATGGGCTACTGATGTGGGGGACACTCTGAAGTGATATAGGGGACTCTGATCTGAAATTGGGGGTGGTCCAGATGTAGTGGTTGGATTTTAAACAAGCCACATGTTAAGGTGCTTGTCTTAAATGGAAGGGTCCTTGTTAAATTTTGGTACTGGGGCCCATAGATCTATAGCAAGAAGACCATCAGTGGTGCTGAAGAGTTGCCATACAAGAGGGGGCCATAGGACTGTAGCTATGCCTCTGGCTGTCGCTCTTCACCTGCTGACTTAAAGATTTGAAATGTCTTCTAGCATATGCAATGAATTTATACTTACAGCCTTTTATATTATGTAACTGCTTTACAGAGTAAAGAAAGATATATGCTAAATAAACGATTCTAATTAATATACATAATTATAATGGAACAAATGTTCTCTTTCAGATGGAGAAGACCTGTGAAGAAATAGATGAAATGTTTAGTAATCTGCTAGGAGAGATGGACCTCTTAACACAGGTGAGTCATATTATTGCAAAAAAGGACACAAACACAACATGAAGACAATCCCTCATTTATTTTTCATTCATAGGAGCTTCTCCACAAAACTTTCCAGACTGGATAAATATTGACAAAGTGAAGAAATTTCAAAGGAAAGAAATTGGTTCACTTTGTCTGCCTCCCCTCAAATTGTAAGAGTTGGTGTGACATCATTGCAGCTAACTGTAAGGAGCAGCTGTATGCCTGCACCGCCAAAAACAGACAAGAGATTTACTCTCAATTCTGTCCAAATTATTTCAAGGCCTAATCCAAAAGATGTCAACATGTGTTGTTGCTTTTGTATACAAGTGAAAGATTTGAAAACTTTTTTATTCTTGTTGCAAGAACTTCCATGTTTCCAAACCTCTGATTTCAACACATGCTCAATAAAGCAGATGTAAAGAGGAAAGGCCTGTAGAGGACACGGGTGTGGCTTCCATGGTTTAATCTGAGGTAGCTTGCAAAGAGCAGGTAAAAATAACTTTCAGTTATTAGCCAACCAAGGCCCTAATCTAGCCAATGACTATAGGGGTGCTCATGTACAAATTTTAGAAAATAAATAGAAAAAGTGCTATACCTGGGGAAATTGTAAGATATTCTTTTTTTCTTTGACAACTTAAGGCCCATTTGGACATTTCTGTTGTGTATGTTTTTCCATATATTGAAGTGTGTTGATGTGTAGTCGGGCAAGGCAGCCATTTCATGTTTAAGAGGTTAACATACAACAACACATTTTTAATGGACCTATAGCGTCTTATATTGGGCCTGATTTATTAAAGTTCCTCAAGTCTGGAGAAGATAAACTATCATGGAAGTGCCTGGGTGATCAAGCAAATCTGAAATTGTTTTCTTAAAAATAATTTCCTATTAGTTTGAAAAAGGTTTTCACTCCCAGACCAGTTACATTCCATGTTTGCAAGACCATCTAAATCTCCTATGATAGTCTATTTTTTCCAATCCTGGGGAGCTTTCTTAAATCAGGCCCATTGTGTTGGCAAGGTGCATTGGGATGACACTCAAAAAGTCTTGCTCACAATGTATTACAGTCAGTTTCTTGGGTAAAAGTTGGTAACTTATGGTAAAAACACAATTATGTAAATATATGCTTAAAATTGACCTTTCATTTTGTTTATTATAGCAAAGGATTGGGTTATTTTGTTAATAACCCTCACTAATACTCTCTTTAAATGCTTATATCAGTTTAGGTCCTTGGAAATACACTGCCTTGACAAAAAAAAAAGTCCCCAAGCTTGTTGGGTCAGTGGTTGTATCAGTTGGACAGGTCTAGGCTTAGCAACCTTATAAACTTAAAAACTATACCCAATTTAACTGACTACCCGATTATACTGAATTACCAATATTTTATATCAATGGATTTTTTCATCCCTGATAACATGAGCATATTTCAAGCTGGCAATCCCAGGATTCATCAGGGATCAAACTGTGAAAGAGTGGTTCAGAGAGCATGAGACATCTTTTTCACATATGGATTGGCCATTACAGAGTTAAGACCTTTATCTGATTGAGAATCTTTGGGATGTGATGGAGAATATGTTACGCAATGGTCCAAGTGGTTCAATGGTTCAGTGAAAACTGAATGCTTCTTTAAGTTGAAATAAATGTTGTAACATTGCATAGGCTTATTGAAATGATACTACAGCAAATGCGTGCAGTAATCAATTCTAAAGGAGGTCCAGCAAAATATTAGAATGTGTGAACTATTTTGAGCAATGTCCTTGGTATTTTCAGGTAAGGCTGGACCTAAACATTCTTCACTTTCCCCAGGAGGCAGTTTTCTGACCTCAGCAGCCAAGTCAGAAAACTGTGACATAGGGTAGGTGGAAGGCCATCAACTCTATTTAGGTTCTGAGATGAGTGTGAAAAATGTTAGGTATCAAAAGATGAAGGAATTCAAATATCAAGACATTAGCCCTGATTTAATAAAGCTCTCCAAGGCTGGAGAAGATACACTTTCATCAGTGAAGCTAGGTTATACAGCAAACCTGGAATGGATCTGGTCCCGGATTCAAAACACTTGCTAGCAAATAGCAAAAGACTTTAAATTCATCCATTTTTTCTAGGTTTGCTGGATCACCCAGCTTCACCAATGAATTTGTATCCTCACCAGCCTTTGAGAGCTTTAATAAATCAACCCCATAATTTCAATGCCCAAGCTGACCAGCATATATACATAAAAGGCCTGATTTATGAAACCTCTCCAAGACTGGATAAGATTATCATGGAAGAACTTTGGTGATCCAGCAAACCTGGAGTATATTTCTACAAACTCATTTGCTATTAGTTGGCAAATGCTTTCATTCGTGGACCAGATCCATTCTAGCCTGTTTTCTCCAATCTTGCATAATTTTATTTTTTTTAATCGGGCCTAATATCTACAAATGTTGAAGGATATGTTAAAGGTCAAATCTCACTGTAAAGTCAAGGGGATAGATTACTGATTGGTTAGGAACACCCAATCCTATTAACTTTCAAAATTCAGGCTAGTGAACTAATTTATGGGATGTTTAAAAGACAATACTGATATTATTTTACTTTTATTACAGAGTTTGGATATGGAATGTCTTCCACCCCCCACAACCTCCAAAGCCAGCACCGACAGCAACCTTTTATTTGGTTTTGGTAAGTATTAGTTACCAATAGTGCATAAAGGTGTTCACGTTGTGAGCCCAATAAATGGATCTTTATGTCACATGCATTCTGCTTGATTTGATTTCCGAAACACTTTCAGAAGAAGACTTAAGTAATACAAATAAACGTTTTTTTTTGTATTTTCATATCTTCATATAAATACAGAGCCTTGAAATAAAACTTTAGAAGAGACACAGTACATCAGAACATCCCTGGGCTATTGAATAGAGACACAGCATGATGGTTCATGGGTGTGTGTTTGTATGGTGGCTTCTGTTCACCCATAGTCTGTTGGGTCAGTACAGTATTGGCCAGCCCCGAGGAATACTGTAGTGTTAGGGACCTTCATCCACAGACAAAAACACAAGAAATGTCTAAATACATGTGCATGGTTCAAGCTGCGCACAACTAAAAAGTGACTGTAGGCTTTTTGACTCCTCAACTTTATACCTGAACATGATAAAAGTAGATTTTAATTGAAACTGCAAAACAATTTGCTTTCAAGGGGAACTATTCAGAATAAACATCTGAGATCTTCCTTTGCTAACTCCATGAATGTCAGTTTGACTTCGGCATGACTACCTAGTGATTCATTGGGCCTGATTTATTAAAGCTCTCCAAGGCTGGAGAGGATACACTTTCATCAGTGAAGCTGAGTGATCCAGCAAACCTGGAATGGATTCCTTCAAAGTCATTTGTTATTTGCTAGCAAATGTTTTGAATCTTGGACCAGATCCATTCCAGGTTTGCTGGATTACTCAAGTTCACTGATGAAAGTCTATCCTCTCCAGCCTTGGAGAGCTTTAATAAATCAGGCCCATTGACCTGAATCTGAACTTCTCTTCCTCCCTAGTCCTTGGTTTAGCTCTTTGTAACCTTATGGGCTTTATCACCCTAGGCTCTCTGTAAGCAGAATCAAAGCTGAGCAAAGTAGGTGGAGGTTAAGGGAGATCTGATGGAAGAGGTCTGAAATGACAGCAACCCAAATAAACACAACACAAGTGCACTTATAAGCCAAAAACACCCTTGACAGTATGTTCAATAATATACCAGATTCTATGTTCCTCTATGCAGAATCGCTGAACACTCTAGAAGACAATGACCTGGATGCCTTAATGGCTGAACTTGTGGCTGACTGCAAAGATGCTGAAATGAAAGTAAACAATCAAACTAACCCCAGCATGGCTTTAGCCTCCAATGTAGCCACCTTTGCATATGATATTCCTGATTTTACACATGATCTGCCCACTGGTTCCACAGATGACCTATCCTACCTACCACCACCACCTCCTAGTGAATGGGAAATGGACCTCCCACCTCCACCACCTGATCCTGAGATGTCAGAAGAAAAGGTACCAACAAGTCCAAAGTCTTTTTGCCGAAAGGAATACACTTTCTAACAAAGTCAGGAGTTATAAATTTGCAAAGTGAAAAGCTATTTATGTTCATTTGATTGTGGGAAATGTTCCATGCATTTTGATGCTATAGAAGGAAATGAAGGTTGTTTAGTACAACATTCTTCTTCTGTGAATCCTGGACAGCAAATCAATCATTATATACAATGCAGTTCATCCAACTGCAAACTCTTTCTCATCAGCAGTTAGAAACAAAACACATTACCAATGGTATGATGATCATTGCCAAATTCAGCAGCAAGGATCATATCTTTGGCTACCTTCAATTGATCTATCAGCACCCCCAGCCTCAATAGGTATAGGTGTGCACACTCTGATCTGAGCATGTATATTTGTGAACCAGTCAGATAAAAAAGAAAACCATTAGTGGTTTGATTATTTATAGCTAGCTGAATGATAATGGCCCATTTTATCCTGTGTTAGCATGCTTTGACCTTTTTCTGATCTACATTTCTCTTGCTTCGAGTGACTTTTGCATGCCCATAGACTTGCAAAACCCATTTAGTGTGAACAAAAACCCAACGATAGAGACATGGAAATTTGTAAATTTGCAAGCAGTAAGTGTCAGACAATATGTGTGTTTATAGGTTAAATGCATATTGACCTCTCCATCTAAAAATGCTACTTATTTGGCAATGCTGACCATTTTAAAATTAATTGGATTAATGAACTTCTGTCTTCTTTCTGATTGCTCAGAATGAATTGTGAATGTGGTTCAAGTCAGTGAAACCATTGCGTATGCCAGCTAGTAAATTAACAATTTAAGTAGGACTTCTCATGTTCCCCATGACATATTTGCATTTTTCTAAGGTTAGCAGGTAAAGCAGACCTTTTTTTGCTAAAAGTAGTATAAATATGAAGCTTTACTGTCATATGATACAGACACCATGCAATAATAGAACATGTTCTTCAGCCCATCTTCTGTCCCCTTCATTGGACCTGATTTAGTAAAGCTCTCCAGGACTGGAGATAATAGATTATAATGGGAAAACCTGGATGATCTTGGAAACCTGGAATAGATTTATTAAAATCAATATGCTGTTAGTTGACAAATGTTTTCAATACTGAGCTAGATCCACTCTAGCTTTGCTAGATCACCCAGGTTTCCCTATGACAGTCTATCTTCTCCAGTGTGTGAGATTTTTCATAAATCAGGCCCATTGTGTTAGCATATGTAGATCTGCAACTGATATTATATATGACCCCTATAAATGTAATCCTGAATTGAACCTATCCAAAGCTTTCAAAAAGTTGCCCAAAGCCCTAAATCTAGAGAGCTGGAGAAGCCAATCTAGTGCAGAAAAGAACTAAGGCTTTCCCTTCCTTTGTAATTTCTGCATCAATTAAGAAAAAACAGGGACCTACTAGAAATGATGCATGTACAGCCATACTATTGTAAATATTATAGGTGACTTATTTTTAGGTATCGTGCATTATATAAATTACTTGTTCAACTTTGGCCTATTTTGATTGTTTTGCACAATTGCATAACATTTCTCACAAAAAGAGAACTGAAACAATATTTGTAGCAACCTTCATTCAGGAAGTTTTCAGTTTAGTAACTGAATTTTTTTCAGATTTAAAAAAGGCGAGCAAACAACTTTTACTTGCTATTTTATAATAAGTCCACAAGTCAACAGGTCTGAAAGAGGTTCAGCTCAGTTTTCACTACAAAGTTTGTCAGGATTATGTAATTTACAGTTACTTCAACTGGAGGACATTCAAAGTATGGACTGAACAGATGTAGGACCCGTGTGAACTTGGCATTGGTGGAGCGATTTGGGAGGGTGTTGGAACACTGACTGATAACACATTTTGCAATATTTTTGAAAAGTTAAAAATAATTTATCATAACCATAATCCCTGTTTCAAAGAAGCTATGAGAATTTCACATAAGCTTTAAAACTATAGTCGTCTATCTTTAGACATCATGCAGAAGATCAGCTCACTGTTACACAATGGTTGGGCTGGTGGTCATAAGGCAGATTGACTTTGATAGATACAAAAATAGGTAGCCCCTAAATTAAAGGGTTTATAAACATATCATGTATGTGTTTACATACCTTTATTACTTTTTTAATTCCTAAGAAATAAAATGTCTCTAACCAATATCTCTTGTAGGATGAGTCTAAAGACAAAGTGGACCAAATCAAGCTGGCCTTGGACAAAATGAAGGAAGCCAAAGTAAAAAAGGTGAGATGTGAAAACAGTATTCTATCTTCTGGTATTAGGTTTGGAAAGGTATTGTAGATGATTAAACATAAAAACAGCAATATACTTCATTTCCATGTGGCAATCAAATACTTTTAGAAATCTGTATGCTGATGATTGGCCTTTATGGTTCAGTTCTATATTAGCTATGTGCCTAGAGAGGGATTTGGCTGGGCTAGCCTAAAACAAACATTGTACTGATATGGTTTTGCAGCTAAAAAAAAATAAGTTTAATGTGAAGTATCACTTTTTTTGGCTGACAGCTAATTGTTAAGATACACATGACTGATAACAGCACAAAGACCTTGATGGTGGACGAGCGTCAAACAGTCCGTGACATCCTGGACAACCTTTTTGAGAAAACCCACTGTGACTGCTCCATCGAGTGGTGTCTGTATGAAGAAAATCCAGAGCTGCAGATTGGTAAGCATAGCTGTATTCAGAGATTCTATAGGCATTTACCCCCAATGCATCAACAATTCACCAGCTAAATATCTAAAAAAAGCCTTTGATTAAATCTGAACTCCATGCAGACATAGAGATCCCTATTTATTCCGACTAGCTATGCATATATTGCTAATATAGGCACACACACTTGCCTTCATATTAGCTTACTATATACCCTTATACAGTGGGACCTAACACTAGGGACAGGCTTAGAGCATCATCAGTGTGGCAATGGTTCAGTATTCTCCATGCAGCATAGTGGGGGCCAATTGGTGAACCAAAGACTTGAGTAAAGCAAGGTCACTGATTTGGCAGTGTTAACACTGATTTCCTAATTGCTGGGTGTTATGTCATCATTATATACTTATTCAGTTTGGGGAAATCCTGATAATTGATTACTGAAATATTTGCAATGCTTGAGCTCTTACCATCTTGGCTTTAAATTATAATCTATACTTCTACAAGAAACACAAATATATTTATAAAAACTTTACATTACTCTAGTAACAGGAAAAAAAATATTGCTTTTGAATCCTTTTTGCTGAAAGCATCAATTAAAGATAGCTTTCTGACTCACTGACCTATAACAAGTATTCAAATCATTAATTAGGAATATTTTTAGCTTAACATATTGCGTGCAAGTTCCAAGCCTTTTGGTAAATTTAAAAAAAGGATTGCAACTTCCCCAAGTGTTCTGCATTTCTGAGCAGAATCCAAAGGATTTGCATGAGTGTAAGCTAGCATTTACTGCAGTTGGGCAGTGACACCTCACCTGAAGACAAGTTCTCCTGAATTGGTTATAGTATAGAACTTTTATGGACTATTCTTCTTTTCTTCAGAGAGATTCTTTGAAGACCATGAAAACATAGTGGAAATCCTATCAGTCTGGACAAGAGACAGTGAGAACAAAATTCGCTTCTTGAAGAAAAATGAAAAATATGCAGTTTTTAAGAATCCTCAGGTGAGTTTGTAGAATGATAAGTTTGGTGAGTTTGTAGAATAATAGGTTTCTATGCAGAATAATGCATAATAAAGGACATTTCAAAGAAATATATAATATGAAATCAATCAATACATTTATCATAAAGCATGTTAACATGATAAAGAATTACAATATCAATTCTATAACCCCCATAGCCCCCCAATTTGCTAAATTAGCCAAATTAGACCCTTCCAGCTGCTCACTTATCACCATCAATGGTGTCACCTTCTTGCTTTGTCTACATCCCAGCTGGTAAAAATGTAGTGCCGGGCTGCCTGTACCCCCCCTAAACTTGGATGGGACATACTGGAGGAGCAACAAATCGTTGTACACTGGTGCTTTCACCCATGACTAGGCTTATTAATACTACAAGTGGACTGTAAGAATTTTCACACAACTTTTTGTGATGCACCTGGAGTTTATTTAGTTATTATAAATTTTAAAATGTATTGGACTTTAATGTTTGAAACTGAAGTATAATTTGTTATTATTTTTCTTTCTCTGAATCATACCACCATAAATATTCTAATGAGTGTTTTAAAACCAACCTTCCATTTTCACTTTACCTGATAAATAAGGCCCATTTTAGGTCTCTCTGTCTCTTACTGCCATGTATGATGGTAGGAACGGCTTGGTGCATGCTGTACATAGCTTACTGAAAACATCACAGCACCCTATATCATTATTCCTATCAGCCCTGGACTAAAGGTCATTTTCAGAACTCCAGTGATTCACATCGTGGACTCAGCCATGGCCCCATCTTCTCCTAGGGGAGGTTGGAAATCATTTTTTGCATATGGGTGTAGCCATAGCTCCAGCAAATAACAGTTTGGCCACGCCATTGTGGTTTGAAGATTTGTACCACAGCCACATGCAAGCCTTGTTGTCTGTGGTTTGCCTCTCCTGGCCTCACCGCAACAGTTTGCTGTCCACCCATGGGCCACATGTTTTATACCTTGAGCCCGAAAGAGTCCCAACCCAAAAAGGTCTTGATGGTGGGAAATCAACTTGTGGGAGTGGGTGTGGGTGTTCTTTGGGTTCATTTGCTTGTGGACTACCCCAGATAATGCCAACACAATGCTGAGTCTTCATGATTGAAAAAAACAAAATTTAATATTGAACCAAGGCATGGATGATGCTTGTCGTCATTTAGCCAAAAAATGAGACAGTCTCTGTCTGACTTGCTGTGGCATCTAATGTACACTATGAGGAGTTCTGTGTTGCATTTTCAGTACAATAGAGGAGTCTGTACAACTGTGCAAACCTGAAGGAAAGGTATAAGTTCAGCTTAAATATTGGTGTGTATCTAACAGGAGCAAACTTTCATCACTCATTAGTACAGGAAAACCAGTTCATGTGAAAGCAGAGATGATAAACTTTACATTTAGATGATGGAGTAATGAAATACTAATTGTAATCCAATTTACTACACAGAAGCATCTGGGTGCATACATTTCCATTCACTTAATTTACATAAAGATGTGACCTTTACACAGATACAACACATGGGGCTTTTAAACTCAGATCAGCAAAAGAAGAAATAACAGGCTTGTGATAAGCATATGGAAAACGTTACAATTATGGAAAAGTGGCCACCAACTGTGCAGAAGCAATGACATGCTGGGAATACTCTGAACTGCATCAACTTTGCAAAGTTCCTGATCAGGTGCTCAGTACAGACAGATAAAAAAGTGTTAAAAAATGCTCAGGGATAGACAATACAAAAATGTATTCTGTTTTCTGTTATGATAGGATAAGAACATTACTAGCTTAACAAATGTTTGGTGTCGATGGGTGATTCTGCCCAGGTTCGATTCTCCAAAGGTTGGAGAATCTTTTTCAAAATTCCACAAACTTAGAGGCAAATTCAATCAAAGTCTATTTAGGGCAATTATTGCTAAAGTAAAACTAATCCTAAAAAAGATTGTGAGCAGGTTATGTCTCTTTTGTAATATAATAATTCCCCTGACTATTCACAATTTTTTAACTCTACTCACCACTTTTCACTCTGTTGCTGGCATCTTCACTTAATTCTTTTCCAGATTTAGAATTTTTAGCCATCTTCATTGGCCAGGACATTACAAAACTCCCTCACATGCACACGGGAGTTCATTCATTCTGTCAGATATGGCAGTATTGTACTGAGCTAGGCATGCTCTGGTCACTGTATATCATATAGGGCATAGCATACAGGCAGTCAAGTTTGATTAATTACAAAAGAGACATCACATTTCTCTTCTGCAACAATGAACTTGTCTGCTTGCAATTTTTTTTAAAAAATAGGTTTAATTCAGGTTTTGATTGCCCAAAGAGGACCAAGAATGGTTTGGGTCCTAACTGACCCTAAATACTCTCAGTGCAGCTTTCCAAATCCAGGTTCCAAGACACACACAAATTCTTAACTCTCCAAGATTGCAGAAGATAAACTTTAATGGGAGAACCTGGGTAATCCAGCAAACCTGAAATGGATCTCGCCCAGCGCTAAAAACATTTCCTAACAAATATCAGACTACTTTTAATGAATCCAGTTCAGATTTTCTGAATCACCCAGGTTCTCCTATGATAGCCTACCTTCAGTTTTGGAGAGCTTCAAAAAATCAGGCTGCTCTGTACCCCCCTCCCATTTAAAATCCAAAGGCTGGCTTTATAAGAAGCCTACTTATTAGTCCTCCTAGGCCTTGTGACCTTTAAAAATCACTCGGGCAAATCTACACCTAAAAGATCATAGACTAAGAAGCCTTAAAAGGTCGGGGCACAAGGAGTAATATCTAATTTACAGATAGAGCTTGGTGTGCAGATTTAGGCTCTAATCTCCTTTAGAAATGTTTCAACACTAAGGCCTTTATTTTTAAAGCAGGGAATCAAACATTTCCTTGTGGGAATATTCCGGGTCCATGTGTTTCAATGGCAGTAATTGATTCCCGCTAAGGAATGTCTAAGGGAATGTCAGATTCCCTGTTTTTTAAATAGAGCTCTAAGGTATATCTCCTAATTTCCAACTGAAGGTTTAAAAGTGTTCTTGATCCTGTTTGTGCATTTTGGCATTTCATGATGTAAACTAAACAACAAAAAATATTGGGTATACAGATCTGGAAACTTATACGTATTGATATTTAACCAACAAATTCATAGAACCACTGAGAGATGTAACAAAATGTCATGTGGTTTAAAGCTGAACTCCAGCTAAACTAGTTTTCTTCCTATTCAAAGTGAGTCCCATCATAAAATAACCTATTTCTGGACTTGTAGACTACTAGTGTCATCAGCTCCATCCTAACTGTCCACAACTCCAAATACCATTCATACCAGGAAAGATTGTGTTTGGGAGGTCTGCATTTAATGTATTGCATTTAAAAGTGACCCGAAGCACTCATCGCCTTCACCAGGAGACAAAGGAAAAATTAATAGATAACAGAAGTTCCAATGATTGCATGTGTGTGATTTGTAGTGTAATGCAATGGTTTTAGTAAAAGACAAGCAGGAAGGAATGTATGCAAAATTAAATATGACTTCATCATCACTAACTATGACTTTCTCATTGCCAAACCTTCTTTCGATGTATAGAATGAGAAAAGTTTCCTACATTTTAATATACAAATGCTCATTTACTGTAGAGAAGATAATTTCAGACTTTCTTTAAAATACTGTAAACCAGGTCAAAATGTATGTAAAAGAAGTATTAGGAGTGTATTAGTAAATGTGGCAAACATCTGTTATTCTCATTGTACTGACACTTATTCAATAGAAAGTTTAGGGAATATTTAGTATAAGCAAGTATTTAAATAGCACTGACATATTAGGCAGCACTTTACAAAGTCCGTAGTCATGTCACTAACTGTCCCTAAAAGGGGCTCACAATCTAATGTCCCTACCAAAGTCATATGTCATAATCTAGTCTAACTGCACATTTTTTGGGATGTGGGAGGAAACACACACAGACACAGGAAGAACATAAAAACTTCTTGCAGATTGTATCCCTAATCAAATTCAAACCTCGGGCAGCATGGTGGCTTGGTGATTAGCATGTCAGCCCTTGCAGCTACAGATTCTTGCTTGCAGATACAGAACAGTAATACATTTTTAACCTGTTTAATGGGTAAAGTCAGTTTTGTATTGTAGAGTATAGAAATAATAGAAATATTATATCCCTAATAGTATTATAACCCCTAAATGGCAGCTCTGTGGCTCAGAGGTTAGCACTCCGACCTTTCCAGTGCTAGGTCCCAGGTTCAAATCCCAACCAGGTTCTCCCCATGTCTCTGTGGGTTTCCTCCCACATCCCAAAAACATGCAGATAGGCTAACTGGCTTCCCCCTAAATTGACTTTAGACTGTGTTAATGACATATGACTATGGTAGGGACATTAGATTGTGAGTTCCTTTGAGGGAGAGTTAGTAACATGACTATAGACTTTATACAGCACTGCATAATATGATGGTGCTTTATAAATACTCGGTAATATTAATAGTGCTGCAAAGGAGAGCGTGCTATCCACAGTGATTGTAGAAGCTTCCAATCTGGTATACATTCCAAAATAAGGGATGTATATTAGGTCACAAATTTCATTTGTGAGCTAGTTAATTTGACAGATTTGGAGGGATTGTGGTGGAAAGAACATCACCCAAAAGAATCTTGCACAAAAAGGCCATTTACAAACCTTGTGTGCACAGGGGCCATGATGGGAAACAAAGCAAGGAAAGAGTAGTAAACATTTAGCACCACGAAAACATGTGGCATAAAGAAACTGGAATTCACCTCTGGGTACCTATAGATGTGTTTTAAATATAAACTGCCCCCATAGTACAATCTGCCTGCAGAACTGAGCAATGCCACCATTCCTGCAGTTAGTATGCTGCAGTCCGATGTCTCATTAACAGAACAAATAATTTAAAATATAAGTATGTTGAATCTAAAGCAACAATAAACTCAGTGGGAAGACTAAATAAACAATTGTCTGCTTATGATTAATGCCACGTGTGCCGTCCAGGGTTGTATAGTAAGGAATTTGAACAATATTCTACATTAAAATCAGACATATACAAGGCAAATAAACAGCATCAAAGATTGCTCATTTCATGTTGGCGCAGAGATAATTTGGCACATTATAAACAGAAGCAAAATATTAAGACAAGACATTTTTGCATAATATTATCCCTGCCACTTGTTTTATTGTGATAGAATAATATTTGTCACATTATGCATTTCACTAAAGATTTAGGGATAAGTTAAGGTTCAGGGTCAGGGGAAAACTAAAAGCCAGCTTTATGGTTTTGGGTATAGGCTAATATGTCAGTTTAAAGTTCAAGTTGTGATTAAAGGACTGGAACGTGACAGTTAGTATTTTAAATGTAACTAAATTGTGATTTGCAGTTATCTGCTCAGATAGGGGTTGTGTTTCCACTGTGGAAACTGCCAGTCAGTGGTGCTCTGAGACCGCATGTGCTAGCCTTTCTATGCAATACGTGGAATTATTTGCAAATCTGCAGGACCGTATTGCCCATGGCTCTGCAGAAGCACCTGCATACTGTAATTTGCCTTTGACCTGTACAGATCTCAAATTTGGAGTGTACAGCACACAGGGATGATTATTCTGGGTTTTCTGTGTCCCATGACAAAGCCAAGATAGGAGCCCTGGAGAAATTCCCTCTGAAGATTTTTGAAGAAGGAGTTTAAAAAGGAAGAGATTCTAGATGGGGCAAGGCATTAAGTGAACTTGTGAAATTGTGACTGAGAAAATTGCATGTTTATTGTCACAACTGCCTTAACAACTGTTTGTTATCCACATATTGATGTTATCGCCTTTTTATCTCTTTGTAGTTCTCTTCATTGGCTTCCATTTCACCTTAGAATCAAAGCTCCTGTGCTTGCCTAATCCTTTGTGTTACTGTCTGTATCTGTCATTTTACAACCTATTTAATGTATAGCGCAATATGTTGGTGCTTCATAAATCCTGTTTATTAATAATATTATTATTATTTGAGACCCAAATATTTATAAAAAAAAAACAAAATCTGCTGCATATAGTAATGATTTACCATTGCCTATATCTCTATGACATATAGAGAAGCAATGTAAAAAGTCCTAAAACATAAAATACCCTGGATGGGATAAAGAGCCCTAATATGTCCATATTATAGAAGCGGTTTGGGCATACTAGAGAAAGGGGTTTAAGTGAACCTGTGCCTAAATATACAGACTTCTTCAGCTGCACATAGCACCGAACAATACTATAAAACTTCAGTTCTTTTTTCTAGGAATGAAATAGAAATTGAACTTACATTATTGGTATAGTTTAAGAATTACCCTAAGGTATAACACACAATCCCTTAAGGATGTCTATAATTTATTAGCAGGTAAACAGCAACTGTTCCGGTCTTAACCTGCAAGACTCAATACTTAGCACTCTTGGTTTACAGCACTAGGGTCCCAGGTTATATTCATAAAATTATCTGTAGGGGGTTTGTACGTTCTTTCTTTCTTTCTTTGAATACGTTTTATCTGGGCACTCCTAACAGACTGACCTAAGCCTGAATTGTTCTCCACCTCTGAACTGAACCTCCACCACTCCTTCCACACTGCTGAATACGCCAGCCAAGTTGCTGGACTCACAGAACGCTGTATCATACCCGCTACTATTCCAAGGAAATCCTTCAAAGCTCGGGACCCCTTGACTCTCCAACCCTGGGTCCAGCTGCCGGAAACGATCCCACTGAAACTGAGACAAAGAATCAGCAATAGTGTTAACAGTTTCTGGGATATGCACACACAGCAATGTTCCAACGCAGACAACGAAAAACCAACTTAACAAACCAAAGCTCCGGCAGGAAAGATGCTGAATAAGCGTTCACTTGTACCACTCCCAAGTTGTCGCAGCAAAATCAAATCCGCCTATTAGCCAACTCCTTATCCCATAACTCCAGCGCCATCACTTTGGGAAACATATCTAGAGCCACCAAATTGGAAACCAACCCCGCCTCCTTCCACGACGCTGGCCACTTCTTAGCACTCCATTTTTCTTGCCAAAAGAACCTCGACTTTCCAGCTGCATCGGTAGACAGTTCTAAATCCACATTAAAAACCTGTCCCTCCATCCAAACCAACCGCCAATTGTATTCCACCAGAAACCACTTCCAAACCTCTAAATCTTCCTCAAAAACATTCCCTCCCACAACTCAACTTACCTAAGAGCGACTGAAGTTCCCTTAAGGTAATCCTCCTCTGGTCAGCGGTACTGACCACCTCCTTACGGAGAACCTCCAACTTATCCTCCGGCAACTGACACTCCATCGCCATGGTATCAATTGTTATACCCAAAAGACCAACACTGTCGTCGGCCTTTCCGATTTATCCTTTGCTAAAGGAACCCCAAACTTGTCCACCAAAAATTCAAACATTGCCACCCTACACACAGCCGTCCCAGGCGGCCCAATGAACAGAAAGTTATCCAAGTAATGAATGACTGAAGCCATCCTAGCCACCTCCCGCACGCATCTTTTAAAAACGTACTAAACGTTTCGAATAAAGCACAGGACAAAGAGCACTATATAATATAAAAGCTCCACATAAAAGGCACCTTCAAAAAGTACAACCTAAGAATCTCTGACTATCCAAATGAACAGTCAGTAACCGAAAGGCCGCCTCTATGTCCGCTTTTGCCAACAAAGCCCCCCTACCGTACTTTCGACCCCATTTCAGAGTGCTGTCAAATGACGTGTAAGACACTGAAGAGAGCTGCGGGTCAATTGCCTCGTTCAAGGAGGCTCCGGTCGGAAAGGACAAATGATGAATGAGCTGAAATTTTTTCAGCTCCGTCTTGGGCACCACCCCTAAAGGCAAAACCACCAAACCTTCTGACAGCAGTGCCAAAAACAGGCCTCCCATCCTACCTAGTCCCACCTCCTCAACTTCTCCTTCACAACCTCAGGGTGCATTCTAGCAGACTTTAGATTCCTCGCCAAAGGGGGAGGCTCCTTCAGTGAGAAAAGAATCAGAAAACCCGTCCTCCAGCAACATAGCCACCGCCCTGTCTGGATACTTACTTAGGAACGGCCACATTGGACCTACCTTCACTGGCGTCATCCCTCTTTCCAGCTTGCCCCCACATTTTGCACACTCATGCTTGAAGTGACAGGCATGGCCAAACTTGCAGCCCCCCTTATTGAACGGCCAACACACACCTTTTTTACAGAAGATCAAGGCTCAAAAAGGTGACGGACCTCTAATCCCCCCTAAATAAGGCTGCATGGCTCCACTCCTAACCGGCGTCATCAGCTTCATCCACAGACCAATGTCCTTTTGATTCCACTGGATAGAAGGATGAAAGGCCTTACGCTGTCTAAATTGCTCATCATATCTCAGCCAAACCACACCCCCGTACACCCTATGGACTTCGCTAATGGTGTCCAAATAACAAAACAGAGCAGAACAGTGCCCTGGTTCCTTTTCCCCCAGTACACTCGCAAATATCGCAAACGCTTGCAACCAATTAGCAAACGCGCGCTGAATCAGCCGGTTCTGATGGGACTCCTCCTCCTTCCTCTACTCACCTGGCGACCTATACAAATTAAATTGTTCCAACGGCAGCAAGGCAAAGATATCTACAAACTCACCTTTCCAAATTTGCTCCCTCGTCTCCTACCGCAGGTGTGCTCCTAATGGACTCTTAAAGCATACGTAAACCTCCCCTTTTGCTACGTCACCTAGGTTACCTTGCAGCGAAACGCTCAGATTGCCCTCCTGTTGAAACGGTCCGTGCTTCTATCAATTCTACCTCTGCCGCCTTGTCCCCCACCCTCCTTCCCCTAAACACTCCCCTATAGCCCCTTCCCCTCCCACTTTGCAACAGAGACCCCTTGCAAAATTGAACCTCCCCCACTAGGTCCCACTCCCACCCATACCTCCCCCCTCGCTGGCCCCTGCTCAACCTCCAGCAACACCACCCGCAAAGCCTCCAACACATCCAAATTTTTTCACTCTCCCCATCCTGCTGCAAAATGATCCTCCTCTTCCGTCCCACCCCCCCCTCCTTTCAATTCTAACGACCTCCCCTCCAATCCTCATTGCACTTATTCCTTTCACTGCCTGCTCCCTATGGCCTTCCAGTCATGAAGGCCTTCGACTAGCCCTCTCTGCGTTCCCTTTATTTTGGGTAAAATGGCATTATCATGTACTAAACCCAATGGTGCGGAGAAGTGAAACGAAAATTCACTTAGCAGAATAAGTCTTTGGTAGTTGTCTAGAGAGATGGAAAAGTCATGGCGGCTTGGTGGATAGTTACTAGTACAGTACTAGGGTTCCAGGTTTGAATCTCAGCCAGAAGTCTTCATATTCTCACTTTGTTTGTATGGGTTTCTTCACACAATCAGAAAATATACTGGTAGGTTAAACGCATTCCACCTAAAATTGAATATGAACAATTTTATGGGCATTAGATTGAGATTACCTTTCACTAACAGTCGATTGCTTAAATATGGACTCTGTAAAGTGATGTTTAATATGCTGAAACTATATAACTTCATGATGACAATAACATTAAAAACTCAGACCGTATTCAAAAAGCATTTAAAGTCTCTGTTTATCATTCAATGCACATGTACCGGGTCGAAAACTTTTCTAATCGAAGTTGAAACTTCTTACATGATCTGGGCCGTTTTTTTTTTCGTTTTTATACACCCTACTCGTTTAAAACGCCTTATAATATAAACTGTGATGTCATTTGAAGAGTTTTTTGGAAAAACTGGGCTCTTTTTTTTGGCAGGTGAAACTGTGTATTTTATTGGTCCAAATGTACATAGCTTTTCTTACCTACTCAATTCAGCCTCAAGGTGTGAAGACAGAATGCTTTCTGTAAGCTCCAATTATTATTATTATTATTAGACAGTACATTTATAGCGCCAACATATTAGGCAGCACTTTACATACATTGTCATATCTCTAGCTGTCTCTCAAAGGAGCTCACATTCTAAATGTGTTTGATGCTTACACAGAGAAAAGAACTGCCTTGCTACCTCTGTGTGACAGAATGGGGTTCCTGAGAAGCAAAAACCTAAACACCAGTGCTGTGAAGAGTAAGGAAGTTTGGAGATTCACACGATCCCCTATATACATTGATACTTGGTATTTATCTTCAATCCTGGAGACCATATGGAGCCAAGCGAAGGCACCTTTAAGGAGGTCAGCAGCTATGTGAACCTGTTGCTACAAATGGCACGAGCATACAAATCTGAAACTTTATGAGCTACAGAAATCTAATTTAGGGACCGCCTACCTGGTGCTTTCAGCCCAAGCTACAGTTTAACTGAAATGGACCATAAAAAGTATTGACTACCGCAGGGAAACAGTAAATTAAACTGTCAAATAATTGCTAGTTGGACCATTAGAAATTAAGCCATCAAGTTAGTAACATGCAAATCATCAGAAAGTATTAGTTTTACATCTCCTGGGGTTATTTTCCTTGTGTTCCTAGTATTTGCCTTTATTTGTCATGCTAGGCTTCTTTCCAGTCTAATATAAACAGTAGTGGAGAGCATTGTAATGAGAGCATAGCTGCATAATTGCAACTGTCTAAATATTTTTCTTTATATGGCCGTTCCACATTGTTGTCCCTTACAGCTGATGTCTTCATCCGCAGCATAGCTTCTGCTTCAGCAAATTCATTTACCACCCAGAAGCCCTTGGCACATAGATTGAGTACAAGTCCTTCCTGGGAATATTAACTTACTAACTGTTTTATGGCGACACCTAAACAAGTAATTATTTTCATTTTTTGGTAGAGCTTTATGAAATGAGCAATAATTATAGCTACACAATTTTAGTTTGACTTCATGATTCACTGGTTTTCAGTCAGCATGGTTGGCTCAGTGGCTGGCACTCTCACCTTTGTGAGACAAAAAATGTCCTTTCGGCCAGGACACTAGTTGTACAAATTTGTATGTTATCACTGTATTTGTGTGGGTTTCCTCACAAATGCCAAAAACATTGGTTAAGTTAATTGGATTACATTCAAAATTGACCTTAGACTGTGTTAATGATATATGACTATGGTAGGGACATTATATTGTGAGCCCGTTTTGGGCAACAGTTAGTGATATGACTATGGACTTTGTAAAGTGATGTGTAATATGCTGGCGCTTTATAAATACAAGATAATAATAATAGTAGTTTTAAGCAGACTTTGTATAAGAAGTGTATTGGTAAAGACTCTACTCAATTGAAATTGAAGGCATAACCTTATGCTTCAGTTATCCTGCATGATCTACATACAATTTGTATTTAGAACAAAGAGATCTAAACAATAAGCAAAATTGTAAAAAGCAAAAATTAAAGGAAGTTCTAACCCAATTTATAAATATAGCCAAAAGTTTATCAGACATCCTACTTCAAAACATTGGGCACCAACATGAGTTTGGGCCACTTTGTGGCTCTAACAGCTTGCATTCTTCTGGGAAGACCTTCTGCAGAATATTGGTGTGTTATTTGTTTCTATTTAGCCCATTTTTGTCAGATTAGGTAATGATGCTGGATTAAAAAACCTTGCTTGTAATTTGTCCCAAAGACATTAGGTAGGGTTGAGGTCAATGGAGGTAGAAGCACTTGAGTTCCACCACAACAAATTTGTCATACCATGTTTTTATGGACATGGCTTTGTGCACAGGAACAGAAAAGGGCCTTTGGAAAACCCTTGCCACAGGGTTAGAAATGTGCAGCTATCTAATAGAAACACCTAAACTCAACAATTTGAAGGGCTGTCCTATAACTTTGTTTTATATAGTGTATAAAGGTATAGTGCATATGCAGGGACATTAACATGAAAATGATTTGTGAAATGAGAGCTTTCTACTGTTGTGTGTATGTAAACCACAAAGAGGGTGATGCCATTCAACATACTTATCGAATTAGGAAATCCAGAGTCTGGATGTGACGTTGTTGTATTTGTGGGAAGGGGCAGAAATGTTTCTTTTGTGGTATCCCTGAAAGGAAGCAAGAAGAAGAACCAAATAATTCCAAAAGCCAGTGGTCATTCAAACCTATATATAATCAACTCAAATCTAATATTTGAATAAAAATTTTAATAATAGATTTGGATAGAGATTATTTAAATTAAAAAAATACCAATATAAACTTCAAAACTGACACCTTTAAAAAATCATTAAAATGTTTTAGGCAGCTTAAACAGCAATTTTCAGCACAACATGCATGTGCATTATGAAAGGTGGCTAGACATCAAATAATGACCACCAAGTAGGACCTACCAGGATGTTCATATTAGGAAGATGATAATATAAAACAAGTACACCACTAGAATGCATTCTGCTTGCCATCTGGTTACAGATTGTTGGGAATACAGACCTAGGATCAAGTGAGGGTTCAAATGTTGATTTACATGGTCAAGCATCTGAATCCTCTTTTCCACAGCTGCAAGTCATTGAGGATCATGAAAGTGTAATTATGTAACTTGGAACAAGTAAAAGGAGAGCAACTGAGGTTACGCATGAAATGTACCATGTACCATAAAATTAAATTCTATGTGTTCTGGCTTTGTACTTTGCCCCCACTGGCCTGCAAACTTCTGCTTTTCCCCCACATCCTATAGACTGATTAAAGAATATATCATATTTTTAATATATATCATCATTTTCAAACTAAAGGAGCCACAGGGGAAGTGGACTTAAACTGGGAATGTAAGGATGCCCTATTCCAGGGTTTGGCAAACTCTGGCCTTTAGGCCAGATACGGCCTAGCCGGTCGTTTGTTCTGGCCTAACAAACTACCGGAGCCGGAGCCACCGGAGCTCCGGAGCCACATGCTGCTTTTGGGCCTCCGTGTTGTGGCTCTCTTTCTATTTACCATGGCCAGCGTTAACACTTCCGCTGCCGGGGTAAATAGGGAACATTTCCTCTCCTCCATATGCATTGTGGAGGAGAAGGATTTCTCTTCAGGGGGCATTCCTGGTGAAGGACCGAGCCATTAGGGCGGGACTCGAGAGAGAGTCCAGCCTAGTGTGCTCCTGTCTACCCCTGAAATGATCTAGTGGCCAAAAAAGTTTGCTGACCCAAGCAATGCCAGAAAAGATGCAGAAGTGCAGAAACGAATTAGTCATCTGTACTTGCAGGGAAAACACACTGTAGGGTTTCTTTACCAAACTGTGGCTGGATAAGTCACAGAAGTCCATGAAAGGCATATTTATTCTAGGTCAGCTACTACAAAATGAATCATATTTATTCATTTAAATCACTTTGACAGTTTTCCAATTCTCCGCTTGCGCTACAAAACAAATAGTCCATATGGCGTGGAGATTATGCAAAGTATGAGGACAGACAAATGAGCAGTGCTGACACAAACTCTTACATTTTCAGTTCACAAGTCTTGTGGCTGGATTACACAAGTTTAAGATAATCAGAAAGTCAATTTCTGGCAGAACAACCTAGCAGGGTCCTTAAATGGATAAAATATGCAAAGAGGTGCATGCATTGCAGAGATGTCCCACATGTCCCTTTTATTTTATCTAGACATACACTTAAACTTATACTATCATGCAGTTTATGCAGCTTTTAACAATATATGCATAACATATGCATTGTGTAAAAACAACACAGCCTAAACCAGTGCCTGTAAGGAATCCCTTACTGGGAAAAATACAAGGGCTTCCAATGTTGATCTCCTTCTGAGAATGCCTGGTTCTCTCTGGCTTCTAGATTTCCTTGGTCTGTGACCCAGCGTGTGGATTGGAATATCAGTCGGAACTTTTGGTTTACATTCCTGTCTCAGATCAGTTGCCTGAAAGTACTTTAAAGTGGACCTAAACGCGAGAAAAAAAGTCACCAGGAGGAGGTTCTGAATGAAAAGACACATGCAAAATCTCAACAATAAATCTGCTGCTACAGGTGGAGTATAATTTTAGCTCTACACTGCACAGCGCATGCACCATGTAGCGTAGCGCTCAGGGCTATATAGGTGCCAACTGCCAAGGAAAATGTAAGGCTAGGTACACACGTGCAATGGCTCAGGGCTGATATCGGACAATAATCTTGCGTGTGTACAGCGCTCGTTATTCATCGTCCGAATGGCCATCCTGGTGGATCCACAGACGATAGACGACGAACGATCGTAATGAAAGTGAAGGGGAGAGAGCGCAGTGGGGTGCCACTCCATCGTTCTACTCCCTCCCCTGTCCATGGAGCAGAACAGTACCATATGTACAGCACTCGTTCATGCATCGTGCAGTCATTGGAAAGGATTGTGAAAGATCAACAATGATTGCATGTGTGTACATAGCCTAACTCCTGTGCAGGCCATTCAATGGCTATGGACTTGAAGGTCTGCCATGGAGTCGGGGTGAAGACAGCACCTTCTGACGATGCAGTGATGATGGGATCCTGGACCCATCATTGCTGCAGCGCTTCTGCATGCAGGTAAGTCTGTGCTATATTTGGGAAATATTCTGTGCATACTTGCTGATTATGGCTGAAGCCCACCACCCACTGAGTATAAGTCCACTTAAACTACTAGATCAGCATGATAACCACAAAGCTAGCATTTACAGATTTTTTTTCCCAGAACAAGTTTTAATTTGCACAAAGATTTTAAAGGGTGCATAATAAATAACACCATCCTAATAAAGAAGTCATTTAAATTGTAGATTTGAAAGAGAGACATAGAGATCCCCAAGCTGCCTGACTTGTATAACCTCAAGCAGTGTTTGCACATGAAATAGCATAGCAAGTCCTCCTTCATTCACTAATTCATCCAACATCCATCAGCTTCAGGGTTAGGGTGGGGGAATATAAGAATTATACTTATAATTACAATTACATTTTAAATGTAGAATAATTTACCTCTCATGTCGTTTGCTGCTCCAGGGAGCTGAAAAAATTAGGTAAAATAAATATTTTCGTTTTCTATTTACTTCTACTTTTTTTTTTCCTTTAAAATATGTCACCAGACAGCAGCTTGTTAAGTTCGAGTGAATGAAACAAGTCAAGTTTATGTTATGTAACATATAAACTAATTTAGGCATTGTTTATATTTGGGACAAAGAATAACTCACAATGTATGAGTTTGTTTGCATGACCAGCTAATCATTTATTTCTCATCATTCACTCTGACACGGTCCATTAGTAAAATGTAAAGAGACATATACAATATCATTGTCACATACAGCCAATTATCCAAAATTCCGGTCGCATTTTTACTATTCAAACATGCAATGCCATGGGCAAGCTGCAAACCGTTTAATGTCTTTTTTGTGGATGGCGTATAAAATTCACTGGTCCAATATACAATATAGAGTGTCTATCCAGATACTATCAGCCAGTATATGACTTACATTCGGTCATTAGGACCATTAAGCGTCAATGTGACTTTAGTGACCCCCCAAGACCTTGTATGAAGCCTGGTACTGGCAACACCCATCAAATACTTGTCAGACTGGTATTTAGCTTGAGGATGGATCCCTTTGAGGATAGATCGTGTAGTTCACCATACTGTAGATGAAATCCCTCTTTCCAAACTGTAAGGGTAACCATCTCATCATGAACAGTAAGTAGTGAGGCAAATATTTTTTTTTTTAACTAAAATGTTGTACCAACGAGAACTAATATGTGTTAGTAATCCAAACACAAATAAATTCTTTCCCCCACCTGTTAGGGCGGGTTTCTCACCTCCTCTTTTGCAACCACTATTTATTGTACAGTGCTACGTAATATGTTGGTGTTATGTAAATAAATTTTATTAATAATACTAATAATATTATTTATTTTGGAACAAGGATTGGATTGACAATTAGCCAGTTATCCAAAATCGGGGAAAATCTTTTCTTTTAAAATCATAGACTTTCAATGACTCCATCAAGGCCCTACTATTGCAATGCATTATACATTTCATTTGCATTTCTTGCTTTTATTAGAAAGGTCAGCTCTATAAAATATTTGATCAAAAATTGAAATAAAATGACCAGGTATTCTACAGATCTTAAAAGGATAAACATATATTAAAGAAAATGCAAATCTTTACTACATTTTATGGTCTGGTCTACGCTTTAAGTATAGCTGCCATAGTAACAAACAAAATTATGAACTGTTCAGATACAGAGCAGTAATACATTTTTAACCTGTTTAATGGGTAAAGTCAGTTTTGTATTGTAGTGTATAGAAATAATAGAAATAATATATCCCTAATAGTATTATAACCCCTAAATGGCAGCTCTGTGGCTCAGAGGTTAGCACTCCAACCTTTGCAGTGCTAGGTCCCAGAGTCGAATCTCGGCCAGGGCACTATCTGCATGGAGTTTGCAGGTTCTCCCTGTGTTTATGTGGGTTTCTTCTTCCCACATTCTGAAAACATGCAGTTAGGTTATTGGCTTCCACCTAAAAAGAAAAAATTGAACTTAGACTGTATAAATGGCATATGACTATGGTAAGGACATTAGATTGAGACCCGCTTTGAGGGACATCTAGTGACATGGTTATGGACTTTGTACAGCACTGCATAATATGTTGGTGTTATATAAATACTGTGTAATAATAATAATAATACCTAAATGCTAGCTATCCATCCCTCTCTGTTCTTTCAAGGCAATAGCTTGTTACAAGTTCATAGTACCATTGCAATGCAGCTGATACCATGTTGATTATATTAATACATGTAATGGGAAGCCCTACTTAAACCATCTATTCAATGTGTATCCAATACTGCAGAAATAATGGTAGATCTGAAAGAAGTTAAACAATAACATAGCAATACCTAAGGTCAGCTAAAAGAATACCTTCAGCCAAGTAGCAAAGAGATATAATCTAAAACATAATTGTTGTACTGCATGTGTTACTAAAAAGTATTCTTATGAATGGGGCACTTACTGGCTTGATAATAATTCTGAATAGCACCCTAACACAGTGGTCCCCAAGCTTTTGGACTTCATGGACCACCAAATTTACGGACTCTGCACTGTGCATGCTCGGGGAGCAGTGGGTCATTGAAAGGGGAAGAAATTTCCCCCAGAGTGACGTCATGATGCCAGAACCCACCCACTGTGTCCGGAGACACAACCCACCCACGACACAACCCGCCCACTGCCCTGAGCCTACGATGCATACGGGAGACATGGCCCACGGCTCTGGCCAGTGCACCCCTTCAAGTGGGGTTCTTCTCCTGACCACCAGCACCAGCCAGAGCCACGGATCACCAAAATATTCTTGCGAACCACAGATTGGGGACCGCTGCCCTAACATACTGTTCCAGTGAAAGAATGGTGGACATGAGTTACAATGCACGGTAATGAACTACCATTTGTTGTGGTGGGATTGTAAGCAAGAGAGAGTTATGAACTTCTCACTCAATCCACACAATGGACATCCATGTTGTCACTCATTTGTGGCTGCAAAGATGTAAGCTAAGCCTTCCTTACAGCATTTTACTGGATTTCAGTAGGAGAATTCAGTAGAAAAGGAACACAATTAAATTTAGAAAAAAAAGGTTTATTTCCAATAAATGAAGACAGATGACAGTAATTATTGCATGTGGAATTTTTTTTCTTTGTATTTGTATCTGTTTTTTAATCCTCCTATGGCTGCAACAGAGCAGTTGTTCAATTCCAGTCACTTCATAGTGAGTCTTTCCTCATTGGGATCGCTTCCTTCATTTTACATATTAGGTCATGGAACAGGCTCAATGACAGCTGCAAATAATCAGCTTCATGTATGGAAAAGGAAATCGGTTCCTCTGTGCAGATGTACCATCATTTAGAAAATTGCAGTGGTATTAAATGTTGGGATGTTTACAAAGTGTCTTGTAATGATGAGGAAAATGAAAAATAAATTATATCCAAGCAAAGACTTAGGTGAAGACCAGGTAGACCTACAGAGAGTAAAAATAGACACAGACTAAGCTGGATTAACATAAATCATGAAAGGAACCAGTGGTTTCTATTCAACCCCATTGGTATTCTGTCCACATGGCCTGCTTCCACACTAACATATTATCCCTAGACTCAGAAAAGATATCAGACAATCCACTTATCATTTAAATATGGAGACACATTCTAGTGTACCCATACAGAGCCAATTCAGCTTCAGTCTGTTGGGTCAAGGATTGAAAGAATTGTCTTGGTCCATGAAAGCACTTCAATATCCCTTGAGCAAATTTTGCCTCCTACTCCAGTTACTCTTTTTTGGTTCTTGCATGTCTACCTAGCTTCTGCTTCAATAATGATTGTGGTGAAACATCACTTGCCCTAACTATTGCCTTTTTCTAGTCTTCGCTATAGCCTAAATGAACTGTATCCTGCTAGCTGTCAGCAGTAAGAAGATTCAAGCGCCATGTTTAACCACATCACATTCTACATAACAGCTCAAAAAGCACTTTTAATCACTCCTATTGTGATACACAAACTACTATTACTACTACTAAGACATACCTACATACCCTTAAAAGCACGTCAGTGCCTATTTATAATCTTTCCCCCCTCCCACCATAGGTCTCCTTTCTCCAACCCAACCTTAGTGACCAATCCAACAATATTATAATTTGTCAATGCGTGATCATCACAGGACAGTGATAAATGGGGCAGGCAAAAGATGGAAACTCAATATGATACTGGATGTTTGCCAAAAAGACAATTTTTTTTACGAGAAAAGAGTACATGTTATTTAATTTGTGCAACGCAAACATGTTTTTAGTTTTTGCAACTGTATGCTTTTTTTATCGTTCTATGATGCATTGATAAAAATAAATTTTTTGTGTTTTGCTTGCAGAACTTCTACATGGCCAGAAAAGGAAGTGCAGATACAAAGGACATGAATGAGAAGAGTAAAGTCGCCCTATTGGAGGTAAGGAAGGGTGTGCTGGGTAACACATAGAGAGGCATCATTCTAGATAAAGGAATGGAAAATACTGGGACTTTTAATAATATAATAATTTCCTTTTTTAAAAAGAATGTAGAAAACTTCTGCACTTGCAGGCATTTTCAGATTGGCTGCTGGTTTTATCACTTGAAGCATTGCCAGTTAACTACTTCTGCAATGTATAAAGGCAGTTCAGAGGCTGTTGGACTGACTCCTAGATTGTAAGCTCTTTGGGACAGGGTCTTCTCCTCCTGTGTCATTCTCAGTATCTGTCTGTCATTTGGAACCCCTATTTAACAGCGCTGAGTAATATGTTGGCGCTAAATAAGAACTGTTTGCTAATATTATTATTAATAATAATAATAATAAGAATTCCAAGTTCCAAGCCCATATTGTGTCAGGAAACCATTGCTAGGCACCATAAAACTCTAAGCAGGTTTGTGATTACATCTGCTCACAAGGGCTTTTCCATGTGTTGCTGGAAAAATGGAAATGCTTTTTAGTTGTTCATGTAAAAGAAAACAAAAGCAACAAAATATGCTGTTCAATCTACTTTACAGTATTAGGTTCACTTTATATCTGTAATTCTTGAAAAGATAGATGGTGCTACTTCCCCACTTCTTAGATTGTAAGCTCTTCTGGGTAGGATCCTCTCCTCCTCCTGTTTCACTGTTTGTATCTGTCTGTCATTTGCAACCCCTAAAGAATGTACAGCGCTGCATAATATGTTGGGGCTATATAAATCCTGTTTATTACTAATATTAAAACACTCAGTGTTTCAAAATAATCATCAAACAAATCCCCAGGTCTCAACAACTAAATGCTGCATTCAGCTTACCATAGACTACAATATAAGCTTCAAGTTCCCACTATATAAAGTATGACTGGTGCAAAAAAATGTAGATAATGATAAAGAACAGAGACAATAAATCCATTAGGTATTGACTGTGAGTCAAATGGTGGTTGGATCGTTATGAAAGGTCTCCGATGGATCTGCTAATACAGTATTTTTTTTCCCATCTTCTCATAATTATTACTTTATGGTCTTGACCTATCCAGGGGGTCTGCCAAGGACAACACATCGGCACCCACACACTATTGCCCACTGACACTGCCAGTAACATGTTCCCACACATAATAAAATGTTCTAAAAGCCTACTCCTTCTGCATTTTTACAACTGTTATCAGAGGGGGCAATCTGTAATTCTGCCTCCAACCTATAAGATGTAATATGAAGTTGAGTTACTGGGATGACACTAGATAATCAAGGGCCGGGCTGGCCACCCTTTTTAAAATAACCAAGTCAAAATGATCTACCAACAATACAAAGGTGGACATAATAACTCCTGTGCCCTGTAGAGTTTATTTTGAAAGACAGGGTTCGGCAATCTACTCACGGTGCCGTTGGGATCTACGGTTAGATCGCGATACACCTGTTGGGCACCCCTGACCTAGCAGGACATAAAACATTGGTCTGACTCTGATTAGGTTATAGGAATAATGCTTTGAATCTTCATTATTATTTTTTTTTAATAAAAAAATGTTTTGCAACATTTTTTTATGTTCTTGATTTAGCAATAGTAGTTCTGCAGAACTGGTCCAAAGGCCATAAATCATCTGCATAGCTCCATCTACTATAAGACAATGTAGAATGAACACCTTTATTTTTGGATTTGTGCTGAGTGGTAACGTGTTTGGTGGGGTTATTGTACTTTGTAAATTTCTTTTTCTGCTTTTTTTTTTTTTATTTTGATGCCCAAGGTGATTAAGTGGACCAAATATTATTACCCTGCTCATCAATATGCATGTACATCCTCTATTTTCATGTAATATAGATTTTTATTTTCAGAAAAGTACATTTTTTATTGAAAGGATAGTTCAGTTATCACATTGTTTGTCTGTTTACAACCAAAACAATTCTTCACTAGGCGGCTCTTCCACGTGAAAACTACACGGAGACTGTTTATGACAACAGATGCGGCTCTTTGAAATTTCCACATATGTCTTGTTTCCTAAATTAAGTTTGTGGATCTCGTCTGTTCTTGTTCCAAGTATTCTGTTTTCTATACAGCACAATGGCTGAAGCTGCATCCTCCTTCCACCATATGTGCAATCAGAGCCGTGCAGAACACAAGAAATGTTTGCAATTCATCCCAAGTTGAACAGTTAAAGACTTTTACAGTAAATCAAATAAAAACAGGCTGTGGAGTTTTACAGCATAGCTTTTTTATCATGTGGTGGATGTCAACTTGCATAAAGCAACAGCGCATTAAAAACTTCTTTCTATATAGTTTTGGTGGCTGAGAACAAATTATATGAGTGAGGATAAGTTGAGAGAACGGGCCTGATTTATTAAAGCTCTCCAAGGCTGGAGAGGATACACTTTAATCAGTGAAGCTGGGTGATCCAGCAAACCTAAAATGTATCTGGTCAAGGATTGAAAACATTTGCTGGCAAATAGCAAATTACGTTGAAGAAATCCATTCCAGGTTTGCTGGATCACCCAGGTTCACTGATAAAAGTGTATCCTATTTAATAAATCAGGCCCAATGCCTTGAAAAGATAAAATATCCAAATCAGAAGGTAGAAAAAGCATAAAAACAGGATAAAAAAAAACAAACAGGAGGTAGAGAGCACAAAAACTTAAAAAATACCTCAATAGAAAAGAAGGAAAAGAAAACAGGGTTATTTTTCTAATTTAGGCATTACTCAATGTCAGTAAGGATTAGAACGGTAATCCAAAAAAAATTGGTAAATTGTGCGACAGGATGTAGAGTTGGAGGACAAAATTAAAGATTATTAAATTATTACTTTCCTTAAGTGTAAGACCATTCAAGAACAATTTGTGTCAAATGAATTTAAAAGCAATCCTACAAGGACATCATTATCAGTAAAAGGACAAAAAGAATGCATGAATTGGAGTTTTAGTCCAAAGATAAAAAATGGAAAAATAGTGAGAATAGTGAGAAGTTATAGATACTAAAAAAAATAATGAATTACCAATTTAACAAAATTTGTTGTATATAGTATATTACCGGTATACCGGATTTTACTGTAGAGAAATAACATTCAGAATAATGAAGCACCAGTGCTGTGAGCCAAAAATGCATTCAACCAAAACATTACATATTCAGTTTGGTTTGGCAAGACTTGAATAATGCTGATGCTCAGCCAAAATTAAGGATGCAGGTCACCCCATAATGTCAAAATGCACCAATGATCAGGAGAAGAGCAGGAGACTCTGAAAACCATGTATGGATTGGAAGGACCTGCAACATACGGCGCATGACCCCATCCTTTCCTTGTCCAATTTCACATTTTGTATGTATGTGCAAAACCGGGAATTAGTTTCCAAGTTTGGGTGGCATGCTCTGAAAGCAATTTCTGACACCTCCCCCCAACAAACAAGTTTGGACTGATATGTATAGAAAAGCAATTTTTGTCACCATTTGTAATTTTTTATATTTCTTTTTTATTAAACCTATTTATATACGTATATTGTTTCACCAACAGTTTGTGCATTTGTTAACAGGGAATTTAATTGAATTTAGGGTAATGTGTTTAATAATGCAATTGTTAATTTAACACATACAATAAATACAATTACAACTGTATGTGTACTTGTATAGTTGCAGTAAAAGTTTGTTCCTTTGGGAATAAGGAATTTCATTCAAGAGTGGGGTGATGTGTTTAAAAAAACGTAACATCGCGTGCGTTACTAAATTGCACGAGACAAACTTTAAAAACTGTTTCTCAAAAAAATAACTTAAAATACACGATAGACATCACTGCCAGAGCACGAATAAATTGTTGAATGACTTTGAGCAGACCTCAAGGAGATTTTAACAGGTACAGCATCGCAGGGAGGGTTAGTTAGTAAAAATTTTGTGTTCTGCAGAGGTTTGGAATATTTAAAAACTTTTATATTTTGGAAGCTGGAGTTGGTTTTTTGGTAAAATAGGCCCGTGTTAACTTCAGGTACCCAGTAGGCTGCAGGGGTATTTAAAATAATTTCCCCCTCTTTAGCAAACGGATGTCCCAGAGCCACTCTTTTTTTTAAAAAATATTTTTTTCAAGCTTATTAGCTTTTTTAAGACAGACGTATACATTTCCCTGTATAGTTCTTAGAAGTTACATTATTTCTATATTATGTTTTTTGTTGATCTACAGCAAAGTTTCTGTGGAGCATCAGTTGTTGTGCCAGAACTTGAAGGGGCAATATTTCTGAAAGAAGATGGGAAGAAGTCCTGGAAAAAACGATATTTCCTTCTGCGTGCCTCTGGAATTTACTATGTACCTAAAGGGAAGACAAAGGTTAGTAATTCATTCTAAGTCTTGTTTCAGATCTGAGATGGAACCAGGCAGCTCTGTGCGGCTCCTGGCAGCTGGCACCTTGCAGGCAGAACTGATCCACTCTCTTCTGCACCTATTGATTTTCAATGGACTGCCATAGCAATTCAGGGCGTGAAGAAGTGGTATCTGCACTGCAACCTCACCACTAAAATGAACATAGCCTAAGAGTAGGTTCAGATCTGCTTCAAGATTGCACAATCCTGATCCGCTCACCGCGTCTGACACCATGACCTCCTGCACATTTGACCCTTTCATTTTGTATGGCACTGCCACAAGGAAGAGCAACATGTAGCATCTCCAAAAAGGCGGTGGTTCCCTGCCATGAGGAAGTGGTATTCGAACCCTAACCTCACCGCCAGTCTGAACATAGCCTACAGCCTGTATACATATTGCAATATTGAAAAATCAAAGTCTTTGCACATTTAATATCCATGTTGATGGCCTCAGGGCTTTTGTTGATGGCATCAGTTTGACATCAATTTCTGAGATCATGCAAGAATTGTTGGTGGAAAGCAAAGTTTTGTTTTTCAGTAGACTTTTATAGATCATAAAACTCTTCTGATTGGGACAGCAAAAACAGAGATGACTTTGAGCTTTCATAGAGCAAAGAACTCTTTGTATGTGGTGGTGCTTAGTGAGTTAGCTGCCAATCATCCATCACCACTTGCTGTGACATGGGGGAAGGTGATAAGTGGGTCATATGTTCCCCCAAACCCGGAAGTTCATCATATGTCATTTTGATTGCCCATGCAAACATTAAAGGGTTAGTTTTGGCAGCTGGAAGACTAAGGTCATATGTTCCCCCAAACCCGGAAGTTCATCATATGTCATTTTGATTGCCCATGCAAACATTAAAGGGTTAGTTTTGGCAGCTGGAAGACTAACATCAACCTGGTATCTTTTTTACCTTGCATGGGCAAAGCACAGGTTCACTTTATGAACATAATAATATAAATAGAATAATGTATACATATATATAGAATAACAATAACCCAAAATATGTGTTCACACAAAATAATCTATATTTTCATTTGAATAAACTCTCACTCTAGCCATATTTCAGATAAATCCTCTTATTATGTGATATTCGTCATCTCCTTGCATCAGTATGACAGACGGTGAAGCCATTACAAGCCGAATCAATGCATATAATATACTATTGATTAGTACCTTGCGGCCAACCAGATGCAGAAAAAGTATCCTAAATGTATTTCAGGAGAACAATAAAAAATGTAGTGTTGGGTCCGGCGCATTGTATTGGCTAATTTATACACGCATTAGGAGAATCATGTACATATTCACTGACTGATGGAAACGTCTCCAAGTGTAGATGTGTCACCTCTTTGTCACTGGAAACATTTTTAATAGCATGATTCGGCACAGCATGAAATGCTGCATCCAAACAGCTCCTGGGTGAACGTTATCTCGGGTTGTCATAGCAACCGTGCAGGAACAAAATGGGGGAGTTTATAACAAATGGCAGGGAGGAAGGTGCCACATAATAGCTTATCTATTCCTTTGGCGTAATTTACCATACAAAGAAAAAACAAAAAGCATTTGGTACGCCTGAGGGAACAACATTTTCAAATAAGAAAAAAAGAGTTGGAAACTGATTTTTTTCTTTACACAAAAAGAGTTTTTAAAATAAAATCCGTATGAAGTCCAGCTAGATAAATCCTTTGAATTTTAAGATGCAAGTGTTGCTTATAGGTACTGTTACGTTCTCATCTGTCAAACAGGACAAGAAATTTTATAGGTTTTCTGATTTTCCTAGCGGACATAGGTAACCATTGGTGAACACAAGGGGCCCATGTGTCTAAAGACAAAATAGCTGCAGGATTTTCCCAAACCTGAATGTAGCTGCTATTGTGTATCACAGTACAAGTATTTACATATGTCAGGTACCAGGTAGTCCATGCTGGGCCCACCAACACCTATGTTTATGTCAGGGAAAAGATAAGAAAAAGAAGAAAAAGATAAAACAAAATTTACCCATACATCTGAATAAAAAGTTTAGAATAAACCTCCAAGCCCCATCCATGCCATTGCCATTGGGCAATTCTAGGCAGGTGTCACATTTGGTCAATGAGGATATCGGTGGAATGGTTGTATTAGGAACTGAAGCCAAGACATTTACATTGTATTTGCATTGCATTCATAGTGTGAACTGTGGCATTACAAGGGGATGAACAGGGATTAAAATTATGTTTCTGGGGTCCCATATGGGGAGTATTGTGACCTCCTTAAGAGGTAATATCTACCTGGCACATCACTTAGCATGCATGGACATACTATAAAAGCATATCTAAACCCAATAAAAAATAGACAGTATAATGGAGCTTACCTCTACTTAGAACTGATGGCTTATTTTTTTGTTTTCCTGGTAATCTGATTAGTAACATATTTCCTCTCGTTGGGTAACAATGCTCACTCATTCTGTATTCATTGAGAACCAATGTTGTCACCATAGGACAGAAAAAGTATTACAGCAACAGCACACTACTACCTTTCCTTCTATAACTTGGGGGTGATGAAGATTCCAGTGTGGTAAATTCACTGTGATTTCAGTGTAGTGCAATGGAAGCAGAATAAGGAGAATTTTGCGCTAGCAGCAGCTTATACGTCCCAGCTTCTTCAAGAGATAGACAGCCTAAAGCACACAGTGTGCTTGAGTTCCTCCAGGACCTACAAGCCCTACCTGGATCACTAGGACCATTCCAATGGTCACTGACATGTTCCTGAGGGATCCAGCCACCCCCTAGGCTGAAAGTAGTCAAGTGCTGCGCCTTCCAAACATAGAGAGGTTGTATTTTTTCCATTCTCCAACAAGCCCCTACAAATGGACCTTCACCAGACGTCCCTGCAGTATCTCACTGGCTATCAGAGAAGGACATCCAAAGGTCCACACCATTGTTGAAGTGAAGCGAATGTACTCAGCAAATGTACTTAAAATACAACATGTGGTCCCCTTCTAATGCTTGGAAACCCGAGGCTGACTCTGCCCACCAGGCCATCTTCTCAGGTTGTGATTTCTTGTGGTTTATTATATATGGGGAGTTGGTATAATGTATGATATTGACCTTTATGAGGTTTCTCAATTCTTTTGCTTGCACTAAAGGGTGAATTAAAATAAATATATATAATGTACTTTTTATGCCAGCCTTTGCTTTATCAAAGGTAGGGGGCACAGTGCACTCATAAGTAGGGATGAGCAAGCAAAATGTTTAATTTCGATCATGTGGCGAATCCAGCCTTTCCTGTGGCGAATCAGTTGCTGTACCTATCAGCCCGGTGACCGTGGGAACTGAACTCATCTAGAGTTCATCTAGAGTTTGTCTGCAGTCACAGCTGATTAAAAGCACTCCTGTGCCTCCAATCAGCTGTGACTGCGGTTCCCACGGTCACCGGATTGTACTTATCAATGATAAGTACAACCTGGTGACCATGGGAACTGAACTCAGATGAACTCTCAATGGAGAAACTCCATTGAGAGTTCATCTGAAGTTCGCCCGCAGTCACAGCTGATTGGACGCACCCGCGTGCCTCCAATCAGCTGTGATTGTAGGTTCCCACGCTCCCCGGGCTGTACTTATCAACCCAGGGAGTGTGGGAACCTGCACCCTGGACTTCAATGGAATTTGCGAAATCAGTTTGACGAAATTTCGCTGACCCATTGGAAGTTCGGGGAAATTTTCGTGAGAATGTCAGAGGCATTCTTGCTCATCCCTAGTCATAAGGTCTGATGATTTAAATCTCCCCAAGACTGGAGAAGATAGACTATCATAAGTGAACTTGGGTAAATCAGTGAACATAGAATAGACTTATTATATAAAAAAATTTAAATTATTTGCTATGAGTTGGCAAACGTTTTCAATCCTGAACCAGATTTATTCCAAGTTTTATGGATCACTCAGGTTCTGCCATGATAGTCTATAATAAATCAGGCCCAATGTATCAGCACAGGACATAATTAAAACAATGTATTGCCTCAAGAACATGTTAAAATGTCTTCCTTGCCAAACTGTCTAAAGGAAGAACTGTGAGATTATTTCTTCCTTTTGTTACTTCGCCCTGGATGCATAAAAGCTGACTAGTTTCTGTTGGCAACAATAAAACATTTTTTTTTAAATACAGTTTAACCACAAAGCCAAGAAGTATGTAGCTTTCTCTAAATTCCAATTGTTGTATGTGCAATCCTCCTTCTCATCTATTCCCTTGTGTTTCCCTTGCAGACATCTCGTGATCTGGCCTGTTTTATACAGTTTGATAATGTCAATGTTTATTATGGCATGCAGTATAAAGTTAAATACAAAGCTCCGACGGACCACTGCTTTGTCCTGAAGGTATGTTGTGTGCATAAACATCACGCTTAATGAAAGTGCAGGAAACTGATTGCCTTTAATTACGCTGATTATTAAATAATTTTAGGTACTCTGTGATTTATTTGGATAATGATGTATGGTTTATTTTTATAGGGTACAGCTAGAATTCTCATCTAGGTCTCAGTTGTTTACCACAAAGAATTTCAAAATGTGTTGTAATGTGGGGGATATCCAGATTATGTTATGTAATGGGATGTGAAATAAAAGTGTGTTCTAGCTTTTATAGAATTACTTTTTCTTTACCTATTTGCCTCTAACTACCCATAAATGCTGCACTTCTGATTGTATAAATAACGTAATCATTATTATTGTTGTTATTATTAATAAACAGTATTCATATTGCACCAACATATTACGCAGCGCTGTACATTAAATAGGGGTTGCAAGTGACAGACAGATACAGACAGTGACACAGGAGGAGGAGAGGACCCTGCCGAGAAGAGCAGGGGTAGTAGCACACAATAGCTGGGGGGGATGTGGCATGGTGGGTGAGTAGTGAGGGCTTAGGACCGAAGAAGATGGGTAGGCAAGTTTTATGGGCTTTTTTAAATGTGCAGAAAGTAGGAGCAAGCCAAATAAAAAGAGGAAGACCATTCTAGAGTCAGGGCAGGTCTAGAAAAGTCCTGGAGCCATGCATGTGAAGAGGTTATGAGTAAGGAAGTCATTAGTAGGTCATTGGAGAAGCAAAGAGAGCGGCTAGGGGAGACTTTTTCTGATCAGATTAGAAAGGTATGCAGGACAAGAACTGTGGAGGGATTTGAAGGCAATGCACAGGAGCTTAATGTTGATTCAGCATTAATTAATCAATCAGGTTAACCTTTCTTTTGGAGGGGTGGGAAAAACAAAAATGTAAATCCTTCTGTGTGGATATGCAGGTATAGGTATGTTCATAATATGAAAGTTTGGGAGCCAATACTTTTCTTGAAATGTTCATTATTGTCCATTGCATTGTATATCAATGTGCATTGCATTAGGGAATGCTGCCAATGCACAATAATGGGCAAAAAAATTGGCAAGCAGCATTTTTTAGTGCGTTACTATGCATTGTGTTTTAGCATTTGAGTTGGCTTACTACGTTATGGTACATTCAATTAAATGGCACCCAACTGGTGCTATGGCATTGTATCATGGATTAATACATACTTTGCTGCAGCATATCAGAAGGGAGAGGTGTAAATAGGCCCTTAAACATTTTTCCAAAATGAGAATGTGGTTAGTTGGCCCTTTTAGATGGATAGTGTACATAGAGAAGTTCTTCCTTAAGTTCAATTCCCGTTCATCCCTACTGTAACATTTTCTTGGACAAATCTTGGACAGTGAACCATCTTGGCTATACAGCAAATTATGTTTTCTAGAAAACCATCTGCGTCCACTTATGGCTGCGTTGTTTTACGTGCGGCGGATTACTATAAGTTTGCATGTAACTTCCTATCTGACATGTGTTTGTAATAATTCTAATTAAACTGTAAATTCAAGCTTTATTCAAAGAGTCATTTCATTTATGAAATATCTAATCCAATTCTTTTATCTACACAATTCCTGAATACAGAAGGATACTTATTTAATTCTAGTTCTGCCATCTACTGGCAAAGGTATGCAGTTCAAATATTTTACCAACTGAACATGTAATGAGACCTGGTCATGATCAATGTGATGCAGAAAATTCGACTTTTATGCAAACAATGACACGTCGGGTACTCTGGTTTCCTCCCAAATCCCAAAAACACGCAGTTAGCCTAATAAGCTTCCCCCAAAATCGACCTTAGATTGTGGTTATGACATATGACTATGGTAGGGACATTGGATTGTGAGCCCCTTTGAGGGACAGCTAGTGACATGACTGTAAAGTTTGTACAGTGCTGCGTAATATGATGGTGCTATATAAATACTGTGTAATAATATCTTCTTTACAGATAGCCAAAAAGATCATCAGTGTCAGCGGTATTTGACCTGAGAGTCACAGTTTGCTCATTGCTCAGGGAACCCCTAACAACCTCTGAAGGATTACTAGTTGAGAAACACTGTTGCAGCATCTCTACCAAGAGGGCTTTTACAGAAAATTAGGACCTGAGCAAAAATGATACTTGGGGACCTTAAAGCGCAATATTCTAGTTCTCTGCACTCACTGTCATTATGCCAATTATAAGAAATGGGTCCTGGGCAATTGCCAGGGTTGCTCCCCCACAAAATCAGCCATGATTTCTACCTGTTCAAGCGCTTCTATCGACTGGTATTGGAACCTACAATCATACAAGAAATCCAAAAGAAGGGACTTTTAAGGCAGACATCATCAATCAGATTATACATTTGAATTAAAAAAAAAACATTTATTATAATAATATTCAAATACAAATAGTTAAAAAGCTCCTTGAAAGATCTCAAATTTTCCTCTCGATGCGTTTCACAGACATAGGTTGCTTCCTCAGGAGATTTGAGATCTGTTTGATCTTGATTTGGAATTGTAACTTAGACAAAGGAATGAGAAGGTACTGGTGACAGGCCATACTGGGTCCAACACTACAAAGGGTGGTCCATGTGCTCCCCCATAATCAGAAACTCTAGTCCATTAGCAAAACCTTTGGCAGTGCTTTGAGATGGTAGGGAATTGTGGTTGGGTATGTGTACCTATCTGGAGGGGTTGACTGTGCAGATATAGTTACTTTGCCTGGAATGGGCCTCATGCCTCTTTTTGTTTTATTATAAAAATCTATGTATTCTAAAATGAGTCCATCCAAAAAGAGGAACATCCATGGAAAAAAGTGGACGAAGGGAAGGAGGTGTATCAAAAAGAAGAATAAAGCTTTGTGTAAAAAGAAGAAACACTACACTATCTCTTTCATCTCCCGAATAACAGAAAAGCAGAACAGTTTCCATCTATTATTATACACAGTCAATGGCTAAACCAACAAAAATATTTATACTCTTCATAAGGAATATTGGCCTTCATTAAACTCATATTATTTTATAATCTTTCTTTATCCATGTATGAAGTGGAATACCAAGTAAACATATAGGCATGGGGCTATGCACACACTTATGGAAGAGGGTGACTGCACTGCATCCTGCAGATTTGTTCATGAACACTAATAAGTCATCACATCTTCTCACTTTTCCCTCTCCTCCTGCCAGGCTGTTTGATATCAGAAGATGATTACAGCAGCACAGCCGGATAATTTTTGCTTAGCCACAGTTGTAAATTACACTCTCATAGTATACCCAGTGGTGACATTACCTCCCTCTGCAGCTTAGAAGTCTCTTGGTGTCACCTACTTCTGGGGTATCTGGGACCTACTAATGACCTCCTCACTCATAACCTCATCACACGCACGGCTCCAAGACTTTTCTAGAGCTGCCCCAATTCCTTGAAATGGTCTTCCTCATCCTATTCGGCTTGCTCCTACTTTCTGCTCATTTAAAAGAGTTCTCAAAACCCATTTATTCAAACTTTCCTACCCGTCTTCTTCTGTCTTTTGAAACTCTCACTACTTCCCACCGCTACATATCCCCCTCCTATTGTATTCCCCCACCTACTAGATTGTATGCTCTTCGGGGCAGGGTCCTCTCCTCCTGTATCACTGTCTGTTTTAGTCTGTCATTTGCAACGCCTATTTAATGTACAGCGCTGCATAATATGTTGGCGATATATAAATCCTGTTTAATAATATTATTAATAATAATGATATATATTATAAATACAGACTATGTCGGAGATCAACAGCCTGATTGGAAGAAATCTAATGCTGAATTGCCAATGTTTTACCAGTAATTTCCATGGAATGGAATTAAATCTATAGAACTAGATTTGTACTACCTGAGTATAGTATATGCATGAATCTACTGCCATCTGTGGAAATAACTATGCATCTGTCTCATGAAAGGGGTTTGTTAGCTTTAGTATATACAGAGACTAGGAGAGGAAGAGGGTCTGTATTTTTGTATTTCCTTTATATGCTGAACTTATCCCTTTTAATATTATTATAATTAGTATTTATATAGCACCAATATATTACACAGCACTGTACAAAGTCCATAGTCATGTCACTAGCTGTCCCTCAGAGGAGCTCACAATCTAATGTCCCTACCATAGTCATATGTCCTATTACAGTCTAAGGTCAATATTGGGGGCAAGCCAACTGCATGTTTTTGGAATGTTGGAGGAAACGGGAGTACCCGGAGGAAACCAACGCAAACACAGGGAGAACCTGCAAACTCCATGCAGATAGTATCCTGGCCTGGTGGAGAATCTTCCAGGTCTATGTGTTCCAATGACAGTAATTGAGATTAAAACCTTGGACCTTGTACTGGAAAGGCCAGAGTGCTAACCTCTGAGCCACCGGGGTAGAAATAAATCCAAACATACAAAAAATTGCAAGCAGGCAGGTCGTTTATTGCAGAAGGGACAGAAAATGCAATAAAAATACCTTACCTGCCTGACCCCAGTTTTAAATACATTTACCTGTCCCCGTTCCGCCACAGGGGATGCCATCTTTTGCTTCTTTTCTGGCTTCCTTATCCTTGGTAATATTGATTGGCAGGGCCAGGATGATATAACATTCTCAAAGATACCTAGCCTATCCCAACATTATACACTGAGCTGCTGTTAAGGTGCAATGGGGGTGAAGTGTAAATAGTTTTAATTTTTTTTTAATTCTGAAGGCTTGGAATTTGTATGTTTAAAAATTATAAAGACTGTAAGGTATGTAAACACTAGAAACCATTCTTCTCTTATTTTTTCAGCATCCACAAATTCAGAAGGAATCACAGTATATTAAGTATCTGTGTTGTGAAGATCCATGGGTTCTACACCAGTGGGTTACTGGCATCAGGATTGCCAAGGTACGTGAAAGCAGCTGCTAACACCCGTAGGCATCCTAGGGTCACCCCACAGGTCTTCACCTACGCCCAAAGGACATACCTAGTACATGCTACAATACCCTTACTTATGTTCCTATTATTGCCACTCTTTAAGTCTTCTATTGCTTTGTTCAATGTAACATTATTACAATGTCCCAGATAAATTTGGAAAAAAATGCACTGTAGAGCTACTAACTTTTATAGAGTCCGTAATGTGTGGAAGGACAACGGAACTACCAAAAGCAGCATAAAATTATTCAGTTTATTTGGCATTGAAAGTCCCATTTATATTGAACATTTAAACCTTTTTTATTTATTGATTGACAGGTTTGTTAAAAAAGTGAGAATTTTTTTCTGTACTGGTGTGGCTTCAGTAATGTAAATTCTTCACTCTTTGGTATAGTCAGCCTACCATATTCCATAGTACATTGCTCACCTTACAGCTTTCCCAACAAACATTCACCCCATGTAACTTGTTGTCAGCAACTTCAAATCATAAGTTTGTAAAAAAAACATTATAATCATACACAGAATACATACTTGAATGACATGGCAAGATGGCCAAGTAGATATCCCCACTACACTAAAATATGCATTGTTGCAAGAGAATTGTAGCACATTATATTACAGTGGAATGTCTCTATGTCATTTTTTCTCGCAGTATGGAAAGATTTTGTATGACAACTACAAGTCTGCTGTCCATAAAGCAGGTCTGGCTTCTCGGTGGTCATCGCTCAGCAGTTCCTCAGCACCAAGTACAAAAGGTATCACCACTATTCTTTAGTGTTAACGACACCCAGCAGAGTCAAGAGATGTATAAAAAAAACATGGTAGTACCTCTTAAAGCCGAACCACATGGCGTTTCAAAAGTTCTAGAAACTAATTTCTATCAGGCTATTCTGGATTCTTGTACAGCAGGGATACCATTGATAAAATAGGAACATACACAAAGATGTGCTAAAAATGGCCATGTTTGTAGGAGGAGAGAACAGAGCCACAGGCTATGTTCACCCTGACCATGAAGTTGTAGTGGGGTTACCACTTACTCATGCCAGGGAACCGCTACTTCTACATGTAGCTTCGCCTTATGGCAACCCCATAGCAGTACCGCTCACTGCCGCCAGTTGTGAAATGTGCAGAATCTGGTTACTCTGGTTGCTCAATCCCAAGGTAGGAAGTATCAAGTTTCTGGGTGAAATCAATATTCAATGCATGGCTAGGAAGTAAAACCACTTACTTGTTTAAAACATTTTGACTTTTTTAAAATATTGGGGCTGGCTTATTAAAAAAAATATATACTCTACACTAGATCACTTTGCATTGAAAATCCAATGGAAAAAGTGCAAAGATGTTGGATGTTTGAAGTCAGCAGAGTTTCATCTCATTATCTAACCTAAGTGGTATAATTTACTAGGTATGTGAGCAGCCTATATACCTTTAATAAATTTACCCCAGTGTGCCAGTGTACCGTTGTTTTTTTACATTGCTATGTATGTGGACATTCTAATTTTATGTATTTTTATTTTAGGGGAATCTCAAGGGAATGGACATATACCCCAAAATGTAACCAATGTAAGTTCAAGCTTCTCAGATGCTTGGAAGCGTGGGGAGGCAGTTGGCAAGGTAGGTCACAATAAGCTGTTCTTCATTTATATTTGAAGATTATTCTGCTTGTATTTTGCCTTTCCTGCCCACAGAGTATTTGAATTTCTTGCTATGCAATGCAAAGGCAGGTTATGGCTCCTGGACAAGGAGAACAGGATGCCATACACCGTTTCCAGAATACAAGAAGCTGCAAAGATGCTCACATGTAATGCTGAGCCACCATAAATGTAAGAAGAGAAAATCAATATTGAAAGAGGTGGCCCAGGGACAGTCAGGCTGGAGAGAAAACGGCTGGATGATGTTGGTCATCCATCAGCCAGGAGCTGAGGTGGGTTCTACCAACCCAGTGCAACTCACTGAGATTCTTACATTGGGGCTTTACTGTGAAGGTACTGCTGGATATAATCAAAGATAGAGCCCATACAGCCGGGAAACATCTGGGTCTCTGTATAAGGGGGGGGAGGTGGCTTACTTTTCCAAGCAGAGGTAGGAAAACAAGATGCCTGTAAATTGGCTTAAAATCAGCTAAATAAATTCCAGGTGAATCATAACAAAATGCATTCAAAATCTTACAGAAATCCACTGTGTGGAAGCAATGGTCTACCTGTAGAGATCCAACACAACCCCTGCAGAGTCAGACCTATAGCTCTCTAATAGTGGCATGTATTGCTTTTTGGAAAACTTAACAGAGGGCACGTTGGCTTTTTGCAGACTGCTGCTTCAATACAGAATGCAAGGTTCCTTCTCTGCAAGAAAACATGCAGGACACAGGCTTTCCTGCTATGCTTTCTAAGGAAAAGGAACTTTACACGCTTTTTGTTTTCATGCACCTCAAATGGATTTATTAAATTCAAACTTAAATTTCAATGTGGTTTTAACCATGCAAGATTCCTTGGATACCTTATTCATCTAAGTTTTGTGCTGCGGGATGCAGCAAAACAATGGCAAACAAGCTACAGGACACAATGATAAATTTCTAGACCCAAGAAAAATACCTGTAAAGAAAAAAGAGAAGAATTCAAAACCTGCTTTGAGTTCTTTAAAGCAATCTCTCTAAGATCAAAGCAATTAACTGTCTTTTAGAATGGTGTGTTATGATGATGTTTACGTAATTCTGAAGATAGATTTATGTTATTAAAGAAAGCTGCTATGTTATGCCACCTAATTTATCATTCATTTATTTTGAATTTTCGGGGATGAACAAAAATCTGACCCTTTTAGAAAATTCCCATGTGTGATCACTAGAAAGTTCCAATGTATTTAGGGTGCCTTGATGATTTAAAGATCCATTGTCACAGAAAATACTTTATTTTTGGACATGTATATAGTTAATACTTTGAACAATGGCATTTTGTATATTTATTCATATTTTATTTTGCATGTTTAGATTGTAAACGCCTGTGAGTTGTATGTAGTTGGACCAAATCATAGCAATGGCATGGTCCTTAAAATAGCAATGCAGTATTTCATGGTATTTACTTTAGAGTGAGAGAACCAACCTGTTAAAATCCTAATAAACTCAAATTAATTAATACAAGTTCAGGGCAATAAGTGAACACATGCACAACATAAAAATTACTTAGAGTATTTGCCCTGTTCGTTAATGGCATTAATTTCGCTGTAAAGATACAATGATTCCCTCCTTGGTCAGTGCCCATTGTCTGATCTTGATCTCTGTACTTGGGTTCCTGAGTGTACACAGTCCAATTATAAAGGTTTCCTACTCTTCTTTTTTTTTTATTCATTAAATATGATGAAGAATGCCACTATGGGGCTATAACAAATGTTGCCAGTAACCCAAAACTTCCAAGTGAACAGGAAAAGAAGCGAGAACTTCAGTCTGAGATCTCCACTGTAAAATAAAGCAAACATTATATATATTTCCCTTTTTCTGCTTTTGTTTTTAATAATATAAAAAGGAATATTGCCTATCATTTGTGCAAAAAAAAAAATTAAGAAAAATAAGGCCTGTCTCCACATATTTGCCATTATATAATATGAAGTTTTAATCATATATTAGGAAGTTTTGGTCATAGTTTTTGCTATACTCTTCCATCATTTTAATTTCTATAAATCAATATAACAGCACCTGTCTTTTGATAAATATGTGATGGAACCATTGTACTTTATTAAGTTTTAACTTGGTATATTTTCCTACCCTTAGGATAAGCAGCAACCGATTGATATCAGGAAAACTGAGCAGAAAATCTCACATCCAGCGCCAACCAAACAGCCTCCACCTGCCCCGGTACGAGTGTCATCCAATATGCATGCAGCTGCCACACCACCTTTGCCGCTTAAAGCCAAGCCAGCAGTCACCAATAGGCCACCACCAACAACAACTATTTCCCAGTGGGGGGATGATTTCCTGCCTCCTCCTCCTCCTGAATTGCTGGATACTCCTCCTGATTTTTTACCTCCGCCACCTCCATCTTTTAACTCTGGAAGTGATTACCCAGCTCCTCCACAATTCACAAATGTAGGAGGTACTGGAGGAGCACCACCACCTCCTCCTCCACCTCCACCACCTGCTACCCCATCACCAACATCAGCTCCACCACAACTTCCCATTAAAAAGCAGCCACCAAACCCTCCAAAGAGAAGAGACAGCACAGGACTGCGTTCAAACGCACCAAACAGCTTAATGGCCAATGGTGGAGGTGCAGGAGGTCAACCTGATTTTATGTCCGACTTAATGAATGCACTGCAGAAAAAGAGAAGCACCACAGCCTAGATTGAACTTCACATTTTCTGCATGTGCGATCAGCATTTCAAAGGATTTGTATCAAAATGTATTTGTCCTATTTACAAAATCTTTGGGATCAAAGAGAAAATTGTGTGGTTGATCACCCTGATTTAGATAAGCTTATTAGTTTTTATTGGTATTTTACAAACCTTGTTTCTGTGTATAGTTTATAATTATACCTGTATATTGTGGCAGGAATGATTGCTCATTACATATGCAGGGACCTATTCGTGCTTAGTAATGAGTGTACGATGATGGCAATTTTCAGTTTTTCTCTCTCAGATCAAGTCTGCTCTTACGGAGAATGACTGAGAAAATGCATTCTCAAGTCTATGTGACAGTTGTAGATAATGGATGTTCAGTGGTTGGAATAAATATAGATAGTCATTGGAGGCAAAACCTTCAAATTTGGTAAACAATGGAAATACAGTATATCAAGCATGAAAAATTAAATCATATAAAAAATGGCAACATTCATGGTGTTATGAAAGGTTTTTGTCCACCTAATTCTATTTAAGTTGCTGAGGTATTAGAGGAATGCAGTAAGAAACACTTAGATCTTGTATTTGGCATACAGGAACATTAGCTACGGCCATGTCAGTAAATTTGCTGCCAATTCTGCACTCAACCTGGAATCACTTTGTTGCCAATCCCAAAACACTGCACACATGTGTATGATACTCTTCTCTTCCAATTGCTAGGGATAAGATTATGGTGAACCACAAGACACAAGTGCTGAGGATGCTCCAACAAATGGAAACTCCCAATTAGATTTGCTTTCTTGTTCATACACAAGTATCGTCTACTGTTAATCATTTTTTATCAACGTACCTGATTAGTCTAATGAAGGACCAAAATGTCTGAAAACTGTACTCAAAAAAAAAAAAGAAAAAAACAACCAGAGGGAAAATGACAAGTTCCCTGTAATGCCCAAAGACTTCCTATAATTATTGTTTCCAGCACAAACTTACCATGTCTTTTTCCACATCTGTGGATTTGTGTGCATCTGTGTGGAAAAGGTCATCTTGGTAGAGGCAGCATTTATTCTTCATGACAAAGCTACCCCTTTGATTACTGGTGGAGCAATATTCAAGATACAAAAGGAAAGATGAAGGAAGCACACAAAACACAGTATTGACTTTCCCCAAATATTACTCCAAATCTGGTGAAATTACCCATCAATGACAACAGTGCCTTATATCTCACACTGCTCCAATATAGCTATAAGGCTCAAGGCACAGGAGTACCTAAGAAAAAAAAGCAAACTACTATTTTTATTAGTAGGTATACTAGGCAGAACGTAACATTTCCAGAGTACTTATTAGAGAAGAAATAACATTTCTAGATGGACCTTAAAAAATAGCAACTTTTTTTAAGTTTAAGTCCAATATTCACACAAACACAGTATTCCAAGTGTTGTCAGTCTTCCTATAGCAAAAAAACAACCCATGGAAGAGTTCTAGGAGTTCTAAACCATTCTAGGTTTTGATCCAAGTTGGGCAATCAATAGAAAAGTTCACAAAATGATGCACAAGGGTAAAGATCCTTCATTTCAGCAATGTGACTGTAATTTTTAAAATCTCATTGGGCTCAGCTAAAAATAGTGTAAATGGGAATCTTCTTGTCTTTAACTTGAATTAAGCCTAAGGTATGCAGGCATTTAAAAGTGTAGGCTATAGATCTACCAACTTCATTATAAATATAAGAAAACATAATGAGCATGATAATCAAATCAGAAGGTAAATCTGCTTTTGTTGCCCAAGTGAAACCAATAAAGTATAATGTTAAAATTTCCTAAAAAACATGGTGGATTGTTTTTGTATGGTAAACAGATCTAATGTATGATGATAATAATCACTCTTGCATAGCACCAATGTCTTACCTATACACACACTTAAGCATTTTATGGTCTATACCAAATTCATTAAAAATGTGCCTGCCTTAAGATAGTATCATGGTATTTCATACAGTATCTGAGTGTGCTTTATACTGTAACATCTTTAATGCTGTATTGTGTTGCTAAAGTAATAAATATGATGATTTCATGATGAGATCCTGTTTGTTGTTTATGTTTGATATATGTGTTTTTGATCTTGACAGAAATTTGGTGCAGGAAGAGTTACTTCCCTAGGACAGACCCTTCCTCCTTTCATTTCATGGCCCTCTGATATTCTGGGAGTATTTAATTATGCTCTGTCCTGGATCAGCTTCTTTGCCCCTAACTGGAGTTGAACACCCTTGTTGTAGAATGCCCCTTAAGAGATAGCTCTAATGTGCTAGGCTGTTGACATCTACTCAAGAGAGACTTTTATAGGTAAATGACATATACAAAATATTGTATATGTACATCCATGAATCAATGAATATACACAGGTTATCTATTGTTGTAATGGATTCTAGTTCAAATCTGTGCAATAGTATTAAAGTCTCACTAAAGTCAAAAACAAAAATGATATTTTTTTTATTATATTGTTTTTATGTTGTCCCAATAAATTCCCTATTTAGTTTGCATACAATTGCATATACATAATGCCTGTGGCTACAATTCATGGTCTGTTCAGAATGTCTTTATTTGTAACCACCCTATTTAGCAGTAGAGAGCTGGGCCTATAAATGGGCCCACATCCATGATACACAATGCAAAGAATAATGGGACATTTAGTTCAGCTAGAAATAGTGGAAATCACCAGCAGCCTTTATATAGATTGACTGTATAAATAGACAATTAAAAAAATATATTACTAATAAAGCATTGATTGTCCTTGACTCTTTATAAATTCTTAATGAAAGAACTGTGACTTAAGATATACTTTAAGTGCTGTGATTGTTTCTTTGCAAAAACACATTACAGAGCCCTTTATTGACTATAGCAGCATATGAAAACACAAGTAAAAAGAATAGAACCTAATTTAATATCACCTTAGTGTTAATTCATTAGCATGCAAAATTCTTGATAGATAAACTTAAACGCTTGTGTCACAACCTAATTCTAAGGCTATGTACACGAGCTTGATTATTGTTGTTAGAAACAATCTTTCACGATCATTTCTAATGAAGGGAGGAAAATGACCGAGCAGCACCCCACTGTGCTCTCCTCCCTTCACTTCCATTGCAGTCGTTTATCTTGTCGTTCATGGATCTGCCAGGACGGATCCATAAACGACGACAGACGACCTCTGTACACATGTCAGATTCTCGTACAAGACAAGCACAGCAGTTTGAATTGGCCGAGAAACATCTGACGTGTGTATGTAGCCTAAGCTTTGTCCCCTTGCCATCTTTCTTATACCACTAATATAGAGGGGTTTTACATGCATGTCTGCAAAGAAATGGTAGCGGAGATGTCATAATACATAACATTGGTCTAAAATGTCAGAGCAGCCTAATTATTTTGCATTTACTATGCTGGGCATGGACCTCCCAAGCTTAACTGGACAGATTTACTGTGAAATACTTAGCACTGCAGGATCTCATAACTTACAAGAAATTGAAGCGTTATCTGTGAATGAAGCACAAGGTGAAACCAATCAAGCTCAGGACCATAGCTAGCATGCAGCCCAGTTTGTTGTGTTAACACTGGAGCTGGGAAGGGGCTGGCTACACCTATGAGGGCCACCTGCTCCAAATTAGCACAGACCTGCTCAGGCAGCTGTGTTCTGGCACCATAATTAATGAGAGTAATTACTGGACGTTTGAATTTCCAAAGAAATTATCTTTTCGCATAACTGATAACAACCAGGGCTGCCCAAGGGCATTGTCTACATAAAACTGTGGAGAATATTTAGGCAAAAGTACACTGGGGATCATTTATAAACATTGTAATGACTGATTCTTGTAAGGGCTAATAGGAAGCTTATAATAATATATAATATCTACATTATATGTATGAAATCATAGTGGAAATTTACCTTCTAGGATAAATAAACCAAGAGGAAACCAAGGGAAAGTATATATGAAATTTTACTCAGTTTTGGTTGAACACTTAATTATCTATATGTGTCATGAGGAGCAGCTGACTTTCAAGTTTGGAGCCCATTCTGGAGTTTTCTTGGAATACCCAGCAAGTTCTGCCATCTCCTGCCTGTGAAACGGTCGACGTAAAACTCTTTGCAATAGACGAACCTGTGTTCAACACAAAAATGCTTCTTTAATGTCATGGTACAAAGATAATTCATGGTAACAAGCTATAGCAGCCAATTGGATTTCAGCTTTTCCACCCTTAGGAGGAGAGGCTTCCCAAATAGTTCCAATTATAAATATAACAACAAATATGTGTTTTCTTTACATCATTAAGCGGAGGTAATAATAATTACAAATTTGCTTTTTGACTTGACAGTTGTATTCTATTCCCTACTTGCAAAACTATGCCTGTTCCAGATTGAACAAAATTGCTGTGTAGCTGTGTGGACAGAGTGGATGGTGGGGTGCTGGAAGGAAGGTAGGACTAATGGAGGAACTGTAACTGCAGGAAAAAGAGTGGATTGGATGGAGGTTCTAGGAGGGGGCAGCAAGGCAAAAGGTGGCCCTCAGGGTGGTATGTGGTGAGGGACCACTGTGACTGAAGGGGTAATTGGGTGGGATATGGTTGTCATGAATGGGGCGAGGGGGGTAAGGTGCATGTGAGAGGGTATTGTAATGGGGGGTAACGAGGAGGGAGAGTGAACTGGGGTTGGTGCAGATAGCATGTGCTGTCATAGGGTGTGGGGTAAAATGGTTGCAGGGATGTGTTGCAAAGAAGGTGAACGACAAGGTGGCTACAGAAAAATACACTGCTATAAGGTGGTGGGGTGGATGTGGAGGTACACATTGGGGTGGTTGCAACTGGATGCACTTCAATTAGGTGGGTGCAGAGATTTGGACTGCGTCAGGAGGATGATTGAGGTGGGGTAGGAGGGATGTGTGAGAAAACTCATCATCCACCACATACCAGCAGGGAGCTGAGGAGGAACAGAGAGCTGTGGAGGGTCAGGGACCTCTGGGGTGGCTGAAAGCTGTTGGGAACTGATGTAGAGCAAGTGGGTGTCTGCAAGTTGGAGGTAGAATCCCTAAATTGCAAAACACAAGTCTACTCTTTTTTTTATTATTATTAAGAATGTAATTAGCCTGTAGAGAGGAAGACGTAAGAATGGAAGGAGGAGGAGAACTTACTATTAGGGCCACAGTTCCCCAATGGCAAAACTAATGTGTAACTTTTTTTATATTATTAGCATGTATTTGTAGTAGATTCTGGAGCCACTGGGAGAAACTCACACAACAGTTGACGGGACATACAAATTCCATGAAAAGTGTCTGAGCTGGGAAATAAACCTAAAACTTAACATCTTTGGGTAGTTTTGCACTGGGCTACAAAACATCTCCAGTTCATGCTATGAAGAAAAGAAGAGATGGAGGTCTTTTCTGTACTTGCAGCATTTGCAAAAAACGCAGACATGCGAAAATATGCATGTATTGCAGTGATGCTACTTGATGGGAATACACAATAAAAGATGAATTATAAAGCTTGGACCCTACTGGTATAGCTGCACTTTGGAGCCCCATCTGGTCATCCTCCTTGCCACACTGTCTGGTTTCCTCCATCAAGCAGCTTGCGATAACTGAAGCTATAAAATCATTCTAACTGATGAATTATTGATACGTGACTGATATGTTGTGGTGTGCTGAGTCAATTTCTGGAGAAAAAGGGGCAAGCAAGTCCTTTTATAGGCACAGCAAACAAAACCTGTGACAAGCTGTAAATGGGAGATGTGTAAAACGAATATTATGAAGACCTGAATGCTGCAGGAGAAAAGGGAACTATACAAGTGTACATAACAATAAACTTCTCCTTTTAGCTTAATTCTGGTTTGGTAAATGTTCAAATTAAATTGTGTTGTATCTGTTCCATGAATGTACCATGCAATACCTGTTGATGAAAATGCAGAGCTGTCCTATGCACACTTCTGTGTTTTCTGTAGCAGTACAATTAGCTTTCACATGTGTTATCTAAGAGCTACAGAATAGTTTCTTTCTTTATCAGAGATGAGGAAATGGGAAAAGATTGGAAAAGCAAAGAAAACTGGCCAACGTTGACACCCCCAGCTATAAATAAAAATAAATAAATAATAATTATAAATAAGGCTGTGCGTTGTCAGCCCAAATCAGGACTTTCCTGGAGATTAAATATGGATTCTTCTGCAAAGGAATAAACCTTGCAGTGATATGCATGTATTGCAATGGTTGAATTGTAGCCAGAATGTGTTCAGTTATGAAATCGAAACATCTGCATTAGGGTTGTAGGTTTTCTTTGTGTTGACTGGCATATTATTAAAGCCTAACTTTACTGTGTATTTATTTTCTGAAAAAGATGTTATCTAGTCTGTATTGAAAGCAGGGGGCTTGTATTATGTTCTGAACCTGATTCTGTTGATCAGGTTATTGAAATACCATGCTAAATAGTAGCTAAGCATCGTAGTAAGCCATTGAGCAGGTTCAGGCCTACTTCGGGATCGAACCATCTTGGTGGCTTGCCGCTCAGCCACTTGCACTGCAGACCTGTTTTTTTATCAACCAGCATCTGCATGTTTGACAGCTGGCGTACGTAAGGAAGTAGGGAAGCTACATATACCATCTCCCCAGGTTCCCGGATGTGTGGAAGTGGTAAACGCACTGCAACCTCATGACCAGTGTGAACAGTCCTAGTTATGCACATGAAGGACATGGTAACCACTATATGATACAAGATCTGCTAGTATTTTCCTATTCTTTGGAGCAAAAGATATATGACTATCAACTAAAATCAAAAACATCTTGTATTTGAAGTATTGAAAGTATGAGCTCCAGTGCTGTTTTTTTTGTAACCCACACAATACGAAAATGTACTCCACTGAGTACTGCTATAAACATTGGTAATTATTACTTGTCACAGTAATAAAGGCCAAACTTCAAACTGCAACAATAGATCTATCAATGCCTATTTGTATTCAAAAGACAGAAATAATATATTTCCTGCAGCATGAACAGGTATGAATAATGTATCCTATAGATTATGTTGTTCTCTTGTTCTTATGAGGAAAAATTTGCATCTTTCAAACCACATAGATTTTGTGTATTTCAGACTGCAGATCCACTAACAAGATAATTCTAAAACAGAGCATAAATATAAGAAGAAATTAAATGAAAACCGGCTTTTTGTGGCAACATTGAACTCTAAGTGCTTTAAATTTGTTTATTTACACACTGACACAGTTTTAGTTTTGAATATTTGTTTTATGTTTGTTATTTATCTGAAATATATTTGTTGTTAATATTTCGTTATGTTTAGTGTAAGTCTCCAAAATATCCCGAGGAATACAGTTGTCGAGTTGCGTTGGGTTAAAGAGAAAACGCTTATAAAGACCCGATGTGATATTGTGCACTGTTTTTATATTACATTGTAATGTATCACTTGTCTAGTCAGGAAGCCCGCCTTTTTTGATTAAAGCACTTAGAGTGGAATGTTGCCACAAAAAAGCCGCTTTTTGTTTCTTTTCTTTTTTATTTATGCTCTAACCAGAAACTTGGCAACTTTATGAACTTTATAAACCCTTGGCTATACCTCAATAATTCTCCTCAAACAGAAAAGATTTTAAAGTGTACAATATGTTTGGTGCTAATCAACACCTATGACCAAGTAACTCAGGAGGATACGAATGTCATCTATGAAAATAGTGGTGGTCAGGGTTTAGTATTTGATTTTGGATATCCTCCATGCAGACAAATATGCCCATACTAAGGGTTATCTAAAAACAGACTGCCACACTGGCACTACGGTCTCTGACCTGCACCCAAAAGCAGAAAGGACGTCAGTGCAGTGCAAGGTGGGGGGGGGGCACACAGTGTCCGTGAAAGTACTTAGCGGAAAAGTGCTTTATGTAAGCATGTTTTTGTGGAATGTACTTGGGAGAAATTACTTTGAGGAAAAGGTTTTGGAGCAGAATGACTGTTAATTAAATAAAATTGCAACAAATATTTTCAGTTGTACACAGGCATTTTTTTAATTAAATGTGCTTGTTTCCCATATTGTGACTCTTAAACAAGTAAAATCACATCAACTGGTTCAAGGTAAACACAGACAATTTTTCCCATTGAGATATAATTTTGAATTTATAGCACATCATGTCACAATACACAGTATGTATGGGGACCATACAGACTGGTTCTAAATCGTTTATGTAGACCAGTGGTTGACAGACACACAGAACACGCACAACCGTGCATTCCTGGTTTTAAAACAGAACATAGATTGATGTTTTCTCAGCACAGTGAACCACGCTGGAGAATTTTATTGCACATATTGTGGGTATCTGGGTTCTAAATATGTATCAATCCCAAGCAAAATATGACCATAGTCAGTGAGCTTCTAAAGCTATACAGTAAATGATGAAACTGTGCAACAAATAAGACTGTTTGCTATGAGCTACAGCTTTGCATTTCATTGTTCTGGTTCTCATAATGCTGAATTTATGTCAAACATACCTCTGAAAAGTCATTCCTCTCTGCCTTGAGAATTGCTGATTCTGCCATCCAGTTCCGCAGGATGTATCTTGGGTTAGTATCTGTAAAAGAAAGCTGGCTTCTAATTGTTTTATCTAATATATTGTTATTCTAAAAGTTTGTACAACACATTCTGCACAGCTTTACACAGATGTATAGATCATTTCCACTATCTATGTATACTATGGACCTGATTTAATAAATCTCTTCAAGAAAATAGATTATCATGGGAGAACCTGGGGGATCAAGCAATCAGGGTGGCACAGTCTCTCAGAGGTTAGCACTGTGGCCTTTCCAGCCCTAGGTCCCAGGTTCAAATCTCGACCAGGATACTATCTGCAAGGTTCTGCAGAGTTTGCAGGTTCTCCCCTTGTAGGGTTTTCACCTACATTCCAAAACCATGCTTCCTCCCCTATTGACCTTAGACTGTGATAATGACATATGACTATGATGGGATATTGGATTGTGAACTTACTTTGAGGAACAGCCAGTGACATCACTATGAACTTTGTGAAGTACTGCCTAATATGCTAGCTGCTACCTGTATATAAATACCAGTTAATAATTATTATTAATAAAAAAAATGTATTACCATACATGAAACCTATTTGCTTGTGTGTTTCCTTGTATTTTGGAGGTTTTGTATTACAAAGCAAAAATAGAATGTGATGTTGCTTTTCCCTATTTATGAGAGAAACTGCAGTTGAATTCTACAACAATAAAATAATTGTTTATAAAGAGAAAAATGAAAAAAATGTGTAAAAAAAAAAAAAACAGAAACATAAAACAAATAAATAGTAGTTTACTATAACTAACTGCAAGTTAGTTTCAAAATATTCTTACTCATCATCCTTCTTCTTCTTTCGGGATTGGAGTCTTCTGGATTCCTATAGTTGTGGAAAAATTCTTTATTAAAGCAGGTTGAGATACAATTAAAGTATGTATGAAATGCTAACGACCTAGATCTTTACACCTATTGGTTCCTTTTAAAATTACCCTAAATTCCTAATCCCCACAGAAGCTAGATACCCGCCATTACTGGCTGTGTACTGCCTGCTTGATATCCTGTATAGTGTAAACATCCCAATACAGAAATTAACCTGAAACACATGCACTGTGTGTTATACAACTCCCTATTTACTACAACTATTTAGTACTGGGAATCTGGACAGCATCTGTTTTTATATGAAGAAATTCTGTCCCAGCTCCCCTCACACCCCATTAGGTAATATACATCCAATTTGAGGACGGGGGGGGGGGGTTCTTATTTTTTTCATTTCTGCAAAATTTCAATTGTTATCATTGCATGATCTGCAGTCTATATGAAGACAACCATTTTCTCCATTCCAATATTGAAGGCGGTTTAAATCAATATTTTGTGTGCTTATTTAAGTCTACCAAAGAATAATGCATTTATTTTTATATGTCATCAACCCAAATTCCCCAACGTTCTCTATATTTGACATTTCCTTTTTAAACAAAAAAGACATACATTTTTATAAAACATACAAAACATACTACAATCTTGTGTAGTTATTACCTTTGTAGTCTTTGCAGGTATGATGAGACCCAAGCTGAGAAATCCTTATGTTTGCTAAGTTCCTGAAGTGCCCAATATTCCTTAAAAGCAAAGGGATTTTTATGTGACTTTCACATTTTTATATGGAGGCCGTTTTGTGTCAAAGTAATAAACATAAAGATTTGTAGATGACGCACTAGAGACAGGTAAGCTGTTGAAAGGACTAACAGTTTATTTAACTTTTAAACTGATTTCTCTCATTTTCTTTCTCTCAATTCCTCTTTTTCTTTCTATTTCTTGTATTCTCTTTCTCTGTTTGGCTTTGGCAGCTGAATGAAATTGGCAAAACCTAACAGGAGTGATACATCACTTTGCTGTCCATAGCTAAGATAGTATGGAATGGTAACACGTGACAGGACAAAAATTCTTCTTCTTTCAAAAAGGTCTTCCAATTTTGAAGTTTTTTTGAGTCATAGCCCATAGAACAGAGGGTTTATCTAGCCCAAAAGGGCTATGAAAAGCTGACAGCAGAAATTCGGCTTCACTTAAATTCTGTTCACAATTGAAAATACCAGGCTAGTTTTGTGTCCATCGGCAAATGAAGCGTTCTTCCAGGTACATTCGTCTTGCATTTGTGATTGGTTTAAGAAGCTCTTTGACAGATGTATTTGAACCTACAATGTGTTAACCTTCTTGATATGGAGAGGCAGAGAAGCATTTCTGACATAAATACATTTCAGTGACACAGGCCCCAGAGCTCTTTATGAGGAAACATTGAAATACTGGCTTAATGGCTTTTTCGAAGCCCCTGTACAGACAGCTCTGGGAAAAACTAGAAACAGATACATTGATGGCACTAATATTAATAAGGACATAATACTGACAGGCAGATTGCTCAAGCAGCCTGTTGCGAAGTAGTAGTGGAAGTCTCATGATAGAGGCTGCATATTTTTACGTTTTTTTTATTAGTATAGAGTGTTTGCAGCAGTATAATTATCTTTTATTATCATATAAT
>NC_092862.1:129594541-129601496 GCF_032062135.1 Pyxicephalus adspersus | reverse complement strand
ATTATCTATGACCTCTTCTAATGTTGTATTTTGGTAAACATACATTAAGGAAGGATGTAATCAAGTTAAGATCCTCTTCACTTGTACCTAGGAAGCCCAGCTTGGCTCTAAAGAGTTCTGCAAATCTTAAAACAAGAACATCATGTGAATAAATATTTGTAACAATAATGAAAACAATATTACCTAAAGAACAAATAAACCCAGTCACTATCAGTTGCTCACTATGATTTAAGTTTGAACATTTTTATGTATTTTCGTAACCAGTTTTCAGTAAAATTAGACAAACAGATTAAGTGGGCATTTTTTGTGATGGAGTTTTCAGTAAAATTAGACAAACAGATCATTAAGTGGGCATTTTTTGTGATGGAGTGACAGAACTCTGTCTTTATCTTCTAAGTGTGATAATAATATGTCACCCTGTCACATTAGCAACCAATAGAGCATAGAGGTGGCCATTGTAATACGCATCTGCATACCCCACCTCTCTAGTCTATAATAATTCCTATTACAATTCTGAGCCTCCTCTGCTCTTGTTTCTCTAACTCTGTCGTCAAAATCTGCCTTGATTATATACAATATAAACCAAATGTCTGTACTATAAGCATCTATCTATATTGTTCAATCCCTTCCTGTCCATATTCCATAAAAAGGAGATCTAAATCTTGCTAGATGCGAGATGTGTGTGTGTTTAAATGAAAAATGTTCATTTTGACAGTAATCTGAATTTACATTCTCTGTACAATCAGTTTTAAAGATATCTGAAATAAGTCCTACACGTACATGACCTACCTTTGATAATATAGATCAGGAAAGCCCGCAAATACAGCTGAGGCTCTGAAACAGAATCAAACAGTTGATTTCATTTTTACAGGCAAGACAGGGGTCACCTATACATGATAAGTCCATTTTTTTCATATATGGCTTTGTGTTTATGCACCCAACTGCAAGTTAGCTTCAAGTTATGTGAATTACCTGTGTTTCATGGTAAGGTTGGGAAGGTCATAGGTGGAATCTATGTAGTACCGGGGCTAGGGTGATTTATGCATATGACTCCAGGAAGGACAGCAGGAGTTCTGCCAGACAGATTGTTTTTGGAAAAGCCAGAGCCAACCAAGGAAATGTTGGGAGGCGTCCTTGGCCATGAGGTCCTTGTCCAGGTTTATACCTAGATTGTGAGTCTGGATACTCAATTTAGGAAATCAGCTTCATCCTATTCAGGACTCACTTTCTTCTCAGTTCTTCTGATGGTTAGTAAGGGACTACAAAGGAAGTAATTAGTTTCCCAGCCAGGGTATGGTTTGTTTTACCGCTAACTTTCGGACTACCGCTTTTTTTTTTTTTTACCGCTAACAGCATTGGACTACCCTGCAGATACCTTGATATCAGAAGTGCCCACCATGCACTGAGAACAACTGGGATACCATAAGTTATATAAACTGTATAAACTGTTTTACCTGATTTCTGCATGTTGTTTTCTATGACTAATTGCTTCTTGCTAACATGCCTTGACTGTGTTAGAGCTGTCATACAGCTCCATCTGCTGTTGTGGAAGCGAAAACATATAAAACATATATATGTGATTATATATATATATAGGGAAGTTACAAAAAAAATATAAATATATAATGTAATTTTGTAATTTTTGTATAACTTCCCTACTGGTATTCTAAAACACACCCTTATTGCTTACTATCACAATGAATTATACCTTCAAGACCAAGACAAAAACTGAAAAGTGGCCTTTGGGTGGCCATTAAGATAAAGATACAGGTCCTAATGGACACTCAATATTGCCCCAAACAACTACCTCATTATATGCTTAAAGAGACCGAAATCTGATTGTTTTCCGCTCATTGCAATTGTTTTGTGGTTTATACTATATGTTTCCCCAGGTTATTTTACCCCTTTGCTCTTGTATGTATTCATGTATCTTTGTTGATTGTATGTTTAAATGTGAAAAACCTGATGAACTTGATTGAAACAAACACAAAAAAACACTGAAAAGTGATAAGGTCCTGTTATTCCAGCCCACTTCACTATGTTGTACTGTGTGCTGCCGTGCAGTGCCAAGGTCAGAGAGCTCATATATGCGATGCCAAGCGCTGCTGGCAAGCTACACTTCCTATCCCATTATCTTGGCCAGGGTAACAACAGGGGGTTAAAAGAAAATCCTCCTGCACTGTGCTGCAGGTTTACGGCAAGATTTTGGCGACTCAGTATTTGCTAGTATCTTTTCAGCAGGAGGATAATATTACTCCAGATGTCTAGAGAACGAGAAATTCATATCTAAGTATTCCTCCTCACCACCACACACATGCAAGTTATTTATTTCAGCATTAAAGGAAATGGGGAGCAGGCCCACAATAAAAAAAGAAGACCATATCTGAGGCTGGAAGGTCTTCTTTATTATATATTGAAAGCCTAAACTGTTTTTCTTTAAGTTTTGCATAAAGAAAGAGAGAGAAGAATTAAAACCCTTGTCAAAATTTCTGTCATCTGTGAAATATTTTTCTTTTACTGTTCTAGACACAACAACAAGGGAAAGAAAATCTCTCTAAAGAGACGTAATTCCCCTTTTAACCAACTGTCACCAGGAAAGATGTCTCCAAATGATAGATTTATTCTCTATCCTAATTCTGAGGACAACTTGAAATGTTTTTTTTTTTCCTGATTTTCATTCCTAGTGATAATGATCAGCAGACTCAAGCAAGTCTCAGCTAGCAGTAATAACCTCTTATCACCCTATGCAAAATGAGACAAAAAGTTATGAAATTAACTTTAAGGTCTATCTTTATTAGGAAAAAAGATAAGTTCTCAGGATGGTACTCATTCTGTATCTGACATATGAGACTAACGTGCTCCAGTTTGGTAAAGTGCCTGGTTGGTATTTCAAAAAGCAAAAGCTAAAAACTCCAAAATATGCAGCCAACTCTCTCCTAGATCAATGGCCCTGATTTAATAAAGCTCTCCAAGGCTGAAAAGGATACACTATCCTCAGTTAAGATGGGGGATCCAGCAAACTTGGAACAGATTTCTTCTAAGTCATTTGCTTTTCGCTAGCAAATGTTTTTCATCCTGCACCAGATTCATTCCAGGTTTGCTGGATCACCCAGCTTTGCTAAAGAAAGTGTATTCTCTCCAGCCTTGGAGAGCTTAAATAAATCAGGCCCAAAGTCTCAAAAACCCAATGCTACTATATGTTCAGGTTAGCATGAATTAGCATGTTCATTTAGCTTCCACCAAGCTGTCACTTTGTTTTGTATGGGTCGGCCTCTGCTAAGATAAACAGCTCATTCCATCTGTCATTGGCCATTTATCAACACAACATTTTTCAAAGTTGTCATAATCCTCCCAGGGACCCAATATCAACATCTTCAAAGAGGGCACAGGAAAGCACACACACCCGGCGGCTGCCCCTGTTACAGTAACAACGTCTCGGGGTCCAAGGTGCAGACAGGATGAAGGTGTTTATGACTTGGGGGTGGGGGGATTACTCACAGCTGCCTTTGTCTGTTGTCCATAAGTGGTTTCAAAGCTAGAAGCAGCTTGTTCAGATTATACATTCCAACGTTGGCCTGGTTTCAGATCCTATACCTTCCTTCATCATCAGATGTGTTTGGAATATAATCTATTTAAAGGAAACACATTATGTATTACTGAGGTACAAGGAAAAAACAGTAATTAAAATAAATAGCCAGAGAAGCCAGTTCAACAATGGCCATTATTTCGACATTGATAACTACATTGGAAATATAAAAGAAACGTAAGCCTTTCCTTGTAGAGAGCTGCAAGCTACAGGTTGTTTATTTTCATAGGGTGGGCTGTAGACTTCCAGATGGTCTTCAACATCATCTTCCTCACAGGCACAAGTTGTCAGTTAATTGATTTTTAGAGCTACATAATAAACCTTCCATGTTATGTTAACCAGAGTAATCTGTGAGCAAGCTGCAGCAACTTCAGAATGCTCATCTATCATCCTAAACATTGTTTTCCTTCCAAAATACTTTAAATCCTTCCATGCTATGGGCAAAAGTTGAAAATGGGTATTGAAGTCAAGACTGAACCTTGAGTCCAGATCTCCTTAGAGAATGCTGCTACATACTGCTGCAATTTATTTTTTTCAGGAGCTATGTATTACAGAATAATACTATTACCCCCACTACTCCCTCTTGTTGGCATTAAAAAATAAATACATCTATCTAAATGCCCTTTTCACATCTAAAGGCATGGTCACATGATGATCAGGTTTTAAAGTCTTCTCTCTTGATCTGTTTATAGGAAAGGGCCTTCTTCAGAAATTTATGTCATTGCATGGGTGGCAATGTACACTTCTTATTAGTTATCCAGCGGTGACGTATTTTAGGATCAGGAAGGGAATGCAGCTGCAGTGCAGTCAGCTCAAGGAGACAGGATGGGACTGGTTGGTGTAAGTCCATCTGCAGCACTAGAGTGCAAAGCTCCCAAACCGGCACTAGCAAGGGGCCTGGACAGTGGATTTAGGTGAGTATATTTTGCTTCACAAGGTAGAAAAGAAAAAAAAAACTCAAGGTCATTCCAGGTTAGAGGGTGGTGGTGGCAGGAGTATTATTGTTTGCCTGAAGATTTTGGAAGTGGAAATCTTCCAAAAATAAGGGGATAATATCTCTAAGACTGTTGTCCTTAAAAAAATTATTCCACTAAAATTGTATATCATGAACTCAATGGAACTAATGGAACAACAGGAACTTAATTCATTAACAGGTTGTTGCAAAGTAAAAGTGCTAACTTCTATCCATGAAAGTGAGAGTATTGTTATCACAAATATTTTACTAATGATAAAAAGCTTGTGTTGACTTGATCATTATGAGGTGAACAAAAGGGCTTATATACACAGGAATCTGATAAGAAAAGGATCAGAACCAACCTAGTGCAATAGAACAAAATGTTATCCTCTAATCCTGATGCACCAAAAATGATTACAAGTGCTAATTTGATGTCTTGAACCACACACTTCTTTCTATGTTTTTAGAATCCACAGGTAATAGAATTTAGTTGTCCATTCAGCAAAACTGAACAATGATGAGAAAGCTTACACGTAACTTCAAAAAGGCACTTTTAGGAATCTTGGGGAAATAATCTTTTGGTTTTATTGGAATTTTTATCTGGTTGATTACTGTTCTCCAGAGAAACATTGGTGGTGTCTGATCAGTCTATAGAGAAACACACTCATGGGATAATATTATTATTATTATTATTATTATTATTAATAATAATAATAGTAAACAGGATTTATATAGCCCCAACTTATTACGCAGTGTTGTACAATAAATAGGGGTTGCAAATGACAGACAGATACAGACAGTGGACCCTGCCCCGAAGAGCTTATAATATAGAAGGTGGGGGAAGTGACACACAATAGGATGGTGGGTGGGTAGGCAAGATTGAAAAAATGAGTTTTGAGTGCTCTTTTAAATGAGCAGAAAGTAGGAGTAAGCCGAATAGGACTGAGAAGACAGTTCCAGAGAGTCGGGCAGCTCTAGAAAAGTCTTGTAGCCCTGCGTGTGATGAGGTTAGGAGTGAGGAAGTCAGTTGTAGGTCATCGGAGGAGTGGGGAGAGCGGCTGGGGGAATATTTTTCATATCAGGTCAGAAATGTAAGTGGGAGAAGAACTGTGGAGAGACTTGAAGGCAAAGCACAGGAGCTTGAATTTGATTCTAAGGTGAAATGGAAGCCAATAAAGAGAACTACAAAGAGATGCAGCAGAAGAGGAGCGGTGGGAAGGGTGAATGAGTCTGGCTGCAGCATTCATAATAGATTGTAGAGGGGAGAGTCGGGTTAGTGGAATACAAGAGAGGAGGATGTTACAGTAGTCCAGACGAGAGATGATAGGAGCATGTACAAGGAGTTTGGTGGTCTCTGGGGACAGGTAGGGGCGGTTTTTGGAGATGTTGCATAGGTGAAAGTGACCTGGAAATGTTCTGAATATGGGGGGTAAATGAGAGGGCAGAGTCAAAGGTGACGCCAAGACAACGTGCCTGAGGGGAGGGAGGAATAACAGTGTTGTTAACAGTTAGAAATATGTCAGGGGGAGATTTGGAATTTGAGGGGGGATGATGATGAAGAGATTATAAAAAGACAGCTGAGTACCATCTACTGACTATGGCCACTTAAACTCTAGCAGTCAAAATGTTATTGATTATTGACTATAAAATGTATTTTATGGGAATGAAGCAGTGTGTGCTGCTTTTTCTGGTACTTTTAACTTACACCTAGATTCATGTGGCTTACCCATGAATCCCAGTCTGCAACTAGACTTCAGGGCTGTATCCATGTATTCTGGTGTCTGATACAAGTTCTAGTTAGACCCATGCCTAATATACAGATGTAGATATTTAACAATATTATACTTATCATTGGAAACTCACCAGCATCATATTTTTCCATGAAGCCAAATGGACCATAATCAATGGTGATTGAAAGCAAGCTGAAGTTATCGGTATTGCACACACCTGCATATGAACACAAATTAGAGAAAGCATATTGGTAAAGAAGAATATTTAAGTCCTACAGAAGGAACATGGAATATACAAAAAAAAAGTTTAGCAATAAGTATATTTTTAAGCTTAATTCCTGCTCTAACTAAATGCACAACGGAAATACATATATTGGAACTGTTTAATTTTCCAAAGGTTTTTATATTTTTATGAACTCTTTTCCGAGATCTGTAAAGCCTTAGAAATAGAAGAGCTAGTGATTTCCTGTATTGCAGTTAACAAATACGAATTATTACAGCTTGGTCATCTACTTACCACCAGCCTGTTATTGGGCAATGGAAGTGTAGCAGCAGACCACTGAAGTCATCTGTCACCTCCTCCCAGCCCATTTCATGTCAGTACATGAGCACACCTCAAAATTAACTACCGTATTTTTCGCCGTATAAGACGCTCCGGAATATAAGACGCACCCAATTTTAAAG
>NC_092862.1:129582054-129594006 GCF_032062135.1 Pyxicephalus adspersus | reverse complement strand
GGTGAGTATCTTATTTTAAATATTTTATAAACACACTATTTGTCGTATAAGACGCACCAACTTTTCCCCCCCAGTTTTGGGGAAGAAAAATACGGCAAAAAATACGGTAATAGGCATTTTATTGAATATACCATTCTCCGATATAGTGGCTGCATTTGTTTTCTTTTTTCAGGCTAACTATAAGTCCTGAAAGTATAGAAAATTCCTTTTGATACTATTAGTATACCAGTATCCCTATAGCTTACTGTGTACTGAACTAAAATTTCAAGCAATGTTATTAGCCTTGCCAGCTTTCTTTTGTGAAATACATAACACCTAACCCTACATATGAAGGTAAGGAGAGGGGGAAGATGTTTATAATCCGAATCAGGAATGCAGCCAAGAGTGGCATGTTGGTCTTCCATAGATATAGTACAACCAGTGAATGTTAGCACCCTTGGAAAGGTAGTATGTCACTGGAAGGTAAAAAAAAAAAAAAGTATGAAGTCACTACCTCTAAGGATTGGTAAGGGGCAATTTAACCATTTTCTATGGGTTTACATAGAACAGTAACTTTTTGTTTTCCTAAATAACATGGCACCTACAGCTAAAGTTTAATTTGTTAGTATTTGCCTTCTCTTGCTACTCCCTTGCTGCAAGGCAAGGTAAGAATGGATAAGCACTTGCCACTGAGGATAGCTAGGAATACGGGGTTGGGTGACCACCCACTAGTCATTTTTTATCAATTCAGCACCAGCTATTGCACTTTATCATAGCTTTTGATAGTGTGTAATGCATTAGGTCTTTTGTTTGCTGGTTAATAAAGTTGCCTTTCACCTGATTCATGGGCTCCTGTGCATATATATTGTGTGCATATCTCTTCAGTGAGAAGAGATCCAAGCTAACCTTGGTATGGATAATAATGCCACATTCCACTATTGGTAAGAATATAAAATTTACAAAAACATTGGAGTTTTAAGGAGAGTGTGGAGAACTCTGCTTCTCATCCTTGATTGGCTTCACAGCTGGTATATACTGCCTTTGTTTCCTATTTTCATGCTGCTTTTATCATTCTCTGCCTTTGGGAGTCCTGCTGCTACCACCAGCCACTACCCTTGGTCTGTGTGTCCCACCATCTAGGTTTAAGTGCACCCGGGCAATCTTTTTTGAATACTTTTTCCTCCTTAAGAGCTATTACTCCTGAAGAAGCAGACCCAGCTCTGTGAAAAGTGTGAAATAACCATACCTATGAACAACGGGTCACCAAATCCTCCTGCAGAGAAATGTCTTCACATCTGTTCACATGATATCTTGAACCCTGTCATTTCTGACCCTATCACATTATACATGATTGATGATCTTTATACAACCCCTAGACTTTTAGTTTGAAGAAATACTTGAATCTATATGTCTTTTAATGTTATAGTAATTATTTGTTATGTCCTCTTTTAAACTATTGTTTTTGATGCCTTAAAAGTCCAATTTTTTTCACATTACATTGGCAAAACCAAGATGTGCACCACAACCTACGGATACAAGCCAGTCCCCAGGTGGTAGCAATTGATATCCATTTTGTTTTGTGTAAGACTGCAAGAATTTCGTGAATGTTCACAGCAAATTCTATGCTCAGTCCCTGGAAAGTAGCTGTAAATCACAGTTGCACAGTAGCATGAACACAAATCACTAACACAATGCAGTCCAAAGAACCTAGTTGCTGCAATGACTGAAATGTTACGTAGGTGGAAAACCTTTACGGTAAGCGTGATTGACTCTTCACAAGAAAGCAATTATACTAAAATGTGTTTATTTTTTCTAATAAACATTGCTTCTGCATCCTGAAACTTATAGAAGAAAGTCCTAGGGGTATCTGTAACTGTACACTGTTTATTTCTGTTGAGAAAAATGACTTTTTCTGCTAACACTGTTGTTTATGATTACAGGATTATTGTTCTGTGGTAGGCACATTGCTGGAAGTGATACTAAACTTCTATGCAGTACAAATCATGAATCACATAGCTCACTTTTCACGCATTATTTGTTACTGTAATGAATGAGATGGATGTTTATATTTTGGAAAAAAGCGTACCTGTAGCTATACTTGCCATAAAAAAACTAAAATATCTCTGGGCTGCAATGAAAAAACAAAATTAAATCCCAAAAGTCTGTAAAGCTGCTCTACTTTCAACCAAGTGTGCTCACAGCTCTGTTATGGCTCCCACTAAATATGTTCAATACACTTTTGAAAAGACATGTGAGCCATTGTTGGCATGCCTTCCATTAGGGCAGCCTTTTTACCCCCAGCTGTATAAATGGTGAGTAATATGCTTCGGAATAATCTGCAGTATGCTGCTATGGTGCATTTGGGATACCAATATAAATGAAAGGCAAATCAGCAGACTAACATATGTGATATGTATTGCTGTAATGCATGCGTTTTTAAATTAAAATGAAAGCACTTATGCAATGTGAGAATTAACCCTGATTTTCATTGCTGTAAGTGCAACTCATGCAACTGTTTTATTTTTTATAGTTAAACATATTGAAATGCATTTGAGTCTTTGAGCCTTTATCTGTTTTTGCTGTACTTGTATTTTGATAGGACCTCCTGGGAACTGAAGGATCTAGTGTCGAGGTCAACTCGTCATAATATGAATTTTTTCCTTTGCAATAGTCCAAACTTCCTGATTTTGGGTAAACCTTGGACTGTGAGCAATTACCGTTGCTTTGGGCTTTTGACCAGTGTTTCTCGACTAGAGTTTCTTCAGAGGTTGCTAGGAATGTTTTGAACAACAAGCAATTTGTGCCTTTCTCTTGGCTATCTGTAAGGGTGACATTCCTTATAATGGCCAGCAATGTAAGAGGAATTCTTCACACTAATCACCACACTAATGTATTTTGAATTGTGGATATAGTAATTATACCAGGAGTTTCCTGAAGACCTGAAAGTTATTTCAAGGGTCCCCCCATGTTAAAAAAGTAAAGAAAAACTGCTAGAATATTTTTTAATGCCTAGCCCCATGATATTGTTCTTCTTGTTCTTTCCCTATACTCTACAGCAAAAAAAAAAAACATAAGGACATAACCGCAATTTTAAACAGATTTATTTTGTTATCCCAGGTTTTGTTTTTAAAAACTATACAAAAGAACCCATTGCCCTTCTTCCATCACCCATTACATGCTAAGGAAATCCACACTCCTATGTGAACAGGACCTTGGCCGCAAGGGGTGAAGTGGGCAAAAAACTGAAAGAATTGTTCTAGTAATCAGATTGTTGTAGTTTAGTTTCATTAGCAATGCAAAGCATTTTACATACATCAGCTCTGGGAAAACAAGAAAGTTATCTGAAAACAAAGATAAGAATTCATGTTTTTAAGACTGAAGGTTGCAATGCTCTGGTGTAATGCAGTACAGTGTGCAGATAACATGAATCGAAGAAGCAGGTGCTGACCCGGGAGTATGTTACTGGAGTAATAGAAGATTATATCCTCCGATGTTTTGTGAGGCTCATGGGAAGCAGATTAGGAGCCCGATTTAACTGGGGCATGCAGTAAAATCTTTAAAAAGGGATGTTAGTTTGTACCATGTTGTTTTATAACAATACACAGTGTTACACAACATTTAGTATTTCTATTGTCGAAGTAGAACTTTATTGTGGAATCTGTGTGTATAAAAAAACAAATAGAGGATAATGGACACCAAAAATGACTGTGTTTTTCCTACAGCTGAATTTTTTCCATAACTTACTATGCCTTGTCTTTCAATATATCTGTGTATGAGAAAATAGCCATCAGCATAGTATTTTTTATTATGTTATCTGCAACCATAGACCTGTTTGTGGTCACCTCATCCTATTCTAAAACTATAGAAAAAACACTGGCAATGGACTTCTATGGACCGTTTTTAAAGAAGATAGATGACAACAATTAGAGCCCCATAGAAGTTATTGGGGCTGCACTGTGGGAAGGCAGCCAAAAAACAAAAATGATTAAAATCTCAGTAATTAGAGTACTTAGGTGCTCTAGAGCTCTGAGCAACTTTAACAAGTTCGCTTACCTGTCATTGTCAGTTTCCTATAACACCCACAACATAAGATCAGTTTTACATGTCAGGTTTTATATCGTTTTTATGGGTTAGGTTAGCCGGGTGGGGGGATAAAAAAGGAAATTGTTCTTTTAGCAATCAATATTTCCAGATATATGCCTGGTCATCTTCTGTGTGCTTTAGTTTCTTCCACCAACCCCTATGTTGTTGTTCTGTTCTGTAGTGATGTAAGAGCTGGAGGGAGGAAGCACATCACACAGAGAAGTACCTGGCACATCTGACATCCAGAAGTGTTGAATGCTGAAGAATGTTCAGCCATAGTTAACCGAATATAGAAGTGATAGATTGCATAGGCAGGGATACAGGTAAGTATTAAAAAACACATTTTAAAAATTTCAAGAAAGGTATGGTAATTGGTCACCACAGGTCTGCATGAACACATGAGCTATTCTGTCTGTGCAAAATATACAGAATGCTGCATTGTATTCCAATTGAATGATAAAGCCCTCTCCTGAACAGAGTAAAACAGAATGTCATTGTAACAAAGAATATTAGTCCAGGGGAGTGCTGTAGCAAATTGTCAGCATGAGACAAAAAAGTAAATTATAGGACATACAAAGAAAGCAGTGCAAATGAGGGATTCTTCGGTAAAATATACCAAGCAGGGTGAAACTTTGATGGAAGGAAAGGGTCACCTCTCACCTCACTGGTCCCCAACCACTGACAGAGAAATGTACATATATTGCCAAAATATGAGAACACTTCTCCAAAATATTGAATTCAGGTGTTTCTAGTGAGTTTACTGTTCTAGAATGAAAGTGTTAGTGTCTACCCCAAAGTTAGCTTCATCATGGTTTGATGAAATTGATGTGGAGGAAATTGAATGTCCTGGCCTCAGTTCTATTACGACCTATAGGATGATTTCTAATGTTAATTGCAGTCCAGATCTTTTGCCAAAACTTAGTATATGACTTCACAAATGTTCTTTAGCCTGTGTACAAGTTCCCACAGACACACTGCAAGCTCTTGTGAAAAGCCGAAAAGGAGGGCCAACATCATGACATTGCCCCTGGTTTTGGAATCTAATAAACTGATATGGATGCAATGGTTAGGTGTTCCAAAACTTTTAGTGATAAAATGGAGGATTCTATTTCACTTAAAACAATATTTTGGATATAAGGGAATATGAAGGGTGACTAGCGATAAATTGTAAGGCTGTTTTTTTGGAGACCTGATCTGTTTTGGAAGGATCAAATGTGTTGGTAAATACCAATTAGGAGTGCAAACGATTTATCCTGTTTGCAAATGAGGCAATCTGAGGAGCATAAGGAAGATCAGGAGTGCCAGTGCTAGGTTATCATAGGGGTAAAAACAGAAACTCGATCCTGTGTAAATGATCGGGGGAAACATTTACAAGGGTTTAATTCACACATGTGTGCACTGTTTTAGAATTTCCAATTGATTTCCAATGGTCAACACAGGGAAACATTTATAAGGTGATCCGTTTATGTGTATTAGGCCTAAAGGGCACTGGAGAGCATTTAACAAATATGTCAGCTCAACATTCATTTCTATGGATAAGGGAGAAGAATGAGGCAGTGCAGGCTAGAAAGTTAGTCCTGAATTATCAGTAGGGTAGCAAATTTTCTAACCTGCAATGCTTAATTTCCTATAACATCCACAGACATACGATCAATCCAAAAACATCCAGTTAAATTAATTGACCCCCAAAAAAATGACAGTAGACTGCACTGTGAGCCCCTTTAAGGGACAGCTAATGACCTGACTATAGACTTTGTAAAGCACTCCGTAATATGTTGGTGCTATATAAATTCAAGTATTAATAATAATGATTGTTATGGCCAAATTGGACAACTGTCATCTAATGTCTATAGGAACCCTAAGACTGTTACAAGTGGAATGAAAACTTACCATGGGCAAAACCTACAGACATCCATCTTGCGATCATATCTGCAGTCTGTGACACCACAACAGAGAAAAATGCCTGTAATGATAACATATATATCACATAAATAGCAAGACTTACAATAAAACACTAATTCATATACAAAAAAGTGCACCCAACAAAGAAAGTGAGGATATCACTTGGTCCAAGTATAAACAAGTGCTTTAGCTATATAATCTGTTTGGTTCCTGTGTCAAGAACCCAAAGCCACAATGGTATCACTAGTCCATGTACCAAGTGGAAAGTAGCTGTCATAATTCTACCTAATATGCCTTGGAATTCACTTGCAATCTGGCAATCAACTGCTGTAATACTGAGGCTAGTGTAGAAAAGTCATACAAAAGCTTTCTGGGGGTTTGATTATTCTAAATGGACAGATGATGAACATGTGACTATGACAATAATGTATTTATTATTATTATTATTATTATTATTATTAATAATATTATTATTATTATTATTATTATTATTAATAATAAACAGAATTTATATAGCGCCAATCTAGGTGGTGGGGCTCACACAGTAGGAGGGGAGATATGGAGTGATGGGTAGAGGTGAGTGTTTTAAGAAGAAGAAGATGGGTGGGCGAGTCAGAAAAAGTGTGTTTTGAGTGCTCTTTTAAATGAGTGGAATGTAGGAGCAAGCTGAATGGAACGGGGACCATTTCAGAGAATCGGGACAACTCTGGAGAAGTCTTAGACCCATACACGTGATGCGGTTATGAGTAAGAAAATCTAAAGCAAACAAATCAAAAATATATATTTTTCTGCTGGCCTAAATTTCCCATTACAAGTAGTTTACAAAGAAATACATTTTGTGTTATACAATAAACCAGGCAAACATTTGTCTTTAAACTAAACTCGAACTTCAAATGGTCAATCTAGAAAACTCACCAATAATCTATCAGGGTGAGTAGAATTGATGGATGGGAAGTGTTCCTTAATAATGAAATCCACTAGTTGCCTGAAAAATTAATAAACTAAATAAATCAAAAGTAAAATAGTGATAAAAAAATCAACATGTATATATGTGACTAGTCAAGTTCTGGGTCACCCTGGAGGCTAAGAAAATAGAGAGCGGTTTAGGACCCTCCCTAGCCAGTTACTGAACAAAAAAGGTTTAGCAGTATACAGTAGAGGTCCTTCCTCTGCTCCTTCCACCTGTCAGAAAGCATTAAGACAGATTCGGGTACTTTTGCAACTGTATTTGAACCTCTATTTTAAAACTTCAAATGTTGTAGGCTATGCTGAAGCCTCATTATATTTTCAGACCTTTATCAATGTTATAATTTAACCTGGTTATTTTGTTAAATACCATTACTTCCATTGAAAAAGGTGACAATATTTACTTGCTGCATTACAATACAGCAACAAGGAAGCAATATTATTTGTGTTTCACCTTGATCAGTTGGATGGGCTACACCACCATTGTAGACTGTAAATTCTCATATGCCTTAATAATATGTAATGTAATGATTCTAATGGATTCACTATAATTATTCATATTTCTAATGAATTCTTAACTTCAAAAGCACTTCCGAGGAAGCAGAGGAGGTAGCTGTGAAACGTGCGAAACGTGCCAAGATTGGATGGGTTTTGATAAATGCAATTACATCCCAATGTGCTAATGTTAATGTTACATTGAAATATGATTGGATTAAATAATATTTTATGAACAAGTGATGTTTTTAATTATGGTGTCATTACAGTCCCGAAAGTATCTTTATATTTTTTGGAGTAAGAAATTGTATGATTGTAAAATATGGCACCATGATAGTATACTTCCATCATAAACAAATAAAATAAATTCTTTTTTAGCTATCATCACAACTGGAGTTTATTCTGCTTATATTTTGGGCTCCCTGGTTTCTATTTTTTCCCTTTCATCAACATACTAAAACAATTAGTAAGGATATTAGGATGCCATTCATTGATTACTAATGTGGTAATGCCCACATGAAATGCTGGGCCACTAAAACTTACTAATATAAAATAAAATCAATAAAACCCAGGGGTCAGGGACAGTCAAAGCGGAGAGGAAAGGGCCAGATGAAGCTAGATGTCCCTCAGCAAGGATATGAGGGGGTCCCGATCTAACTTGCAGCAGCTTTCAATGCACAATGTGAAATACATTATGAAGTGAAATCATTATAAGCAATTGCAGTATAGTAGAGGAGTCTGTATAACTTAGCAAGGCTTTGACTTTGCCTTTAGAGCTTTACCTTAGCAAGTTAAATTCCCCAGTATTGGCCAAAATTTCAAGTGAACCAATCCGGAACCACGATTTTGCAACTCTTAATACCATTGCTCCTGCACAAAACATAAATACTCAAAATTATTACATTTCACCCATTTCTACAAGTAATTATCATGGATAATTTCATGATAAAAATTGTAAAAGCCAGATCACACTTCTGTTTTAGGTGGGATGGTACTCTATGCCAGTGGTACCCAACCTTTTGCACATCGTGGACCACTAAATGCACAGATTCCAAACCACGCATGCGCGGGGAGCCGTGTGTCACTCAAAGGGAAAGAAACTTCCCCCCAAAGTGATGACATGATGCCAGAACCCCCCACTCTCCCATCTCAGGTCTGAGCCTGCGATGAGAAAGTAGGTGGGTTGTATCCAGAGCTGTAGCCCCCCGGGGGTTGGGGACCTCTGCTTTATACCACCTGGTCAAGATTTTGTATCCAATTTCCTCGTATGCAGAACTGATAGAGGAGGATTGCGCTATGGAAAGCTACTGATCTCTCTGATCTGGTGTAAAGGTAACATTCAAGTCTTGGACCCATTTTGTTACATATGGGGGGGTGTATTCCGACTCTGGGGTTATCAGAATGGAGTATAGGTAAGACGTCAAATGTCTAACTGGGCCCTGTTCAGTACATAGGGATTCCAATTCCGTATACGCCTTCCGATACATGGCATACTCATTTTTATAAACAGCTCCTTTAGTTTCTATCATTTATTTATAAAAAGTGTGTGAGTATTTAATTTCCTCCGAAAATATTACTAAAATATCCTAATAAGTAATATTAACAAATATACTGATTGTGCAACTGAAAACCATTAAGGCCCCATTAAGGCCCCATTAAGCCCAATTGTACATTTTAAAATGCACTCCAGTGTGCTATGGAAATGTGTTTCATGTCCAAAGAGCTGTATGAAATTGTTCTATAAAAAAAAAAAACCTGGAGCAAAGTCTGGTCCTGTGACCTGTCAAATGATGTGATAGCCCTCTCCTTCATTTATGAGGTTCTCCCCATTTCATTATGCACACCATGAATTCTAGTAATTACTCCTCTATGCTACACAATTATGTAGGCACCCTTTAAAAAAAAAACAAAATAAAAAAAACCTACCCCGTTCTTTTTTCACATTTCCATTGTAGAACTGGTCTCTCCAGACGCCATCATTGCTCACAACAAGGCTGTTAAGGTAAGGTAATAAAGGTAATAAAACCAATATTTACATCATTTGCAGCAAATTAAAATTGGCATTCATGGGTTTAGAAGTAGGGTGTTAATGAAGTCAAAAATACAGTTTTTCTCTGCACCTGGCTTCCATGGGAGTGTTTGGGGAGATTACTGCACAGACATCACATCATTCTGTAGTCTTTCTAATATTGTGGATGCTGCTGAGGTTTGGGGGATAAATTATATAGCTGCACTACCAAAAAGCAAACACGGCACATATGTAAAGAACAGTGATGAGTTCTACAAATGTATCTAAAGGCTGGTATAAAAAATGTTCTGTACACACGAACAAAAATAATTGCCAGGAGCACTACAGATTGTTTTTTTCTGATGAAGCAGAGATAACTTTGGGGCTACACAATGCAAATAGCAATATTAGGCAGCATGCTTGGCTTAATGGCTAGGTCTCTTACCTTTGCAGAACTAGGTCACATGTATAAAAATCTCAGCCAGAACACTATCTGCAAGGAGTTTGCATGTTCTCTCCATCCCTCCTATTGTGTGCTAATTCCCTCACCTACTAGATTGTAAGCTCTTAGGGCAGGGTCCTCTGCTCCTGTGTCACTGTCTGTATTTGTTTGTCATTTGCAAACCTTATTTATTGTACAGCGCTGCCTAATATGTTGGGTCTATATAAATCCTGTTTATAAAATAATAGTAATAATAATGTTTCCCTGAGCTTCCTCCTACATCCCCAAAACATGCAGTTAGGTTACCTGGCTTTCAGTCAAAAAATTGCCTTTAGACTGCCTTTAATGTTGCATAACATATGACTATGGTAAGAACGCCTCTAAATGACCAGTTAATGGAATGACAATCGAATTTGTAATGCGCTGTGTAATGTGTCGGTAAATAAATACAAGTAAATAAAAATATTGGCCCCAGGTTATGAATAACCCCCAAAATTTTAAATCCACAATATACATAAGTCTATTCTAGTCCTATATTATGCCGATAAAGCCCACCATATAATGTGAGTGCTTAAGTAGCTAGCCAATGATAATATTAAAACCATAATATTATGTTGAATTCTTTACTGGCTCAAACAATAACCACTAACATTGAAACACAATGTTTCAGAACCTTGCAGGGCTCCCTAATGAAAGGATTTGTGACAAAAATACCTATTTTGCTATATATTCCCGAATGAATGGGCTCTGCGAGGATGTGAAACATTGCACTTTTTTGTTGGTCAGTATGCAAGCCTTTAACCTCCCTGGCAGTATGATTATTGAGGATTTTTAAATGCAAAAGCGGTGCATTTAAAACTTCTGAGAGCCTGGGACTCGCAAAGCAGATGCCCGGCCGGCAATTGCTTCCCCTGGCCTAGAGTCCCCAACGTTCACACACTGGGGACGCAGATGCCTGCCAGGCATCGCCAGGTTGCACAGGTGCCCGGCTGGCATCGGCAGAAAAAGAAGACGCCGGACATCGCTGGAGGACACTGCGGGCACCGCTGGAGGACATCGCCTGAACTTGGGAACAAGGTAGGGCTTTTAACTTCCCTGGAAATTCCACCCCGAGTGGGGCTTGGGGTTACCGCTTTTGGTATGGAAAATCCACCCTGAGCCACACTCAAGAATACCGCCAGGGAGGTTAAAGAATCTTCAGTGATGGTGTGCCGGTTTTATTATACAAACCTGTATCTTGCAATATGTGCACAGCTGTTTTGAACAAAGTTTCTGACTACAGATTTTTTGATATATATAACTCCTGTTCATGGATAAGGCCAGACACTAAAGTGAATCTGTTGTTTTTATTTTTTCTTGTCAAAATGCAGGATCACTTTAATGCACTATTTATTTCTAGAATATAAATATGTAACTTGCAGCTCGGCTGGTGGGAATCCCCAGGTAATGCATGGCCTCACTACACAGAAACTCTCTTACAGAAGAGCGGAGTACAGCTCTCCCATCTCCATCCCTACAGAGGAAATAATAAACCAGCAATATTACTGTTTTAGAATTGTATACAGTGAGAGATAATAAGGACATCTTATAGCAGGAACAAAGTAACAAGAAAACAACCTCTGTATATGTAATACTATACACTCATTCAATCTGACTGTTCAATTAGATGTGTTTATATTACCTAGAATATGGTGTTTTTCCTGATCCTTTCAACTGAAGTTCCCATCTCTCTCCAAACCTACAAAACAGCATTACAAAGGGCTAACAAACCCCCAATTACAGCAAACATAATATATAGAGAATGCACAGCGCTGCATAATATGTTGGCGCTATAGAAATCTTGTTTGATATTATTATTATTATTATTAATAATAATAATATTATTATTAATAATAATAGAGAATAGATCTTTTATTAAAGTGATGGGGATGAGGGACAAAATCGCAACAAAGTTTATAGAATTAGAGTACGCACAAAGCAAGGATTAATTACCTGTTAATGTAAGTAGCTATTAAATGTGCTCGTCCATCTCCCAACTGACCAGCCCAAACACCAAACTATTTAGGAAAATAACACA
>NC_092862.1:129569352-129579883 GCF_032062135.1 Pyxicephalus adspersus | reverse complement strand
CTTGGAGAGCTTTAATAAATCAGGCCCAATAAACCTGATATTAATGTTCATCACATGCAGAGTATAGAATATTATCAGCTGATTTCTGGCATGTATTTTCCATAGATATATTAACAGATTATTACAATTCTAATTCTATAACATTTCTATAAGAGATTAAACAATTCTAATATGTTTAGAATTGGTATTAATAATTCTAAGAATAAAGTTCATTATTAGAGTTTACATATTTTTATATCCTAAAAGCAATTGAAGCAGTTGAGTTGCATAAATGTGGGAAGAGTTGACATTTAGATGGAGCTGATCTCCAGCCCTTGGAGCACATGTTATAGCTGCTTCATTCTACTTCACATGACTGTCATACATTTAAAACCAACACAACATTTCATAAACATTTACTTTTGTTTAAAGCAAGTAGATTAATAAAAACGTTGGAAAATATCCAAATATAATATACAATATCTGAATGCACTACTTCTTCAATTCTGTACTTGTTTTCTCTAACATCTCATGATTGTATTATGCTTTGTAGGGGTCTTCAAGGCTGATATCCACCAGAATACCTGCTTAAAGTAAATCGATAATAAAGAGAACCTGACCTCTTGTTCCCAAAAAAGGCAGAGGGCAAAGGACTAGTTATTATTATTTTATTATTAAACAGTATTTATATAGCACCAACATATTACACAGCACTGTACAAGGTCAATAGTCATGTCACTAACTGTTCCTCATAATTTAATGTCCCTACCTCAGTCACATGTCTTTAGTACATTCTAATATCAATTTTGGAGGGAAGTCAATTAACCCACCTGCATGTTTTTGGAATGCGGGACTAAACCAGAGTACCCAGAGGAATCCCACACAAACACAGGGAGAACCTGCAAACTCCATGCAGATAGTGTCCAGGTCAAGATTCGAACCTGGGACCTAGCGCTGCAAAGGCCAGAGTGCTAACCTCTGAACCAACATAGTTATCACCGTCGCTACATACTGTGGTCTCCCTGCAGCTAATCTTTTTCCCATTACTGACTTGCAATGCCTGATTTTGAACTATGTATCTATGTACGGAGAAGCCCATCATGGTAGAGGCAGGGCTTAGCTTCCTCATGTCAAAGCCTCCAGCAAGGAGAACAGTGGGCAGCACCATAGTTAAAGGGCCACAGTGTCTTTGTTTAAATCCTAAGACTACCAAAGTCCTTAGTCAAAGGCAGTGGTTGCTTAAGATCTCACACTCCTGATGTACAATTATGTGGGATTAGAACTAGAGCAGACAGACCGACATTGCAGAAAGTGCACTGCTATATTTCAGTAATAATTTAAAACAAAATACATCATAGGCACAATGAACATTTTTGAATGTTTACTAAAACATAGCAAATGCCCTCTTTTTGAGTTCAGGTCCACGTTAAACTTTGGTTAGTACCAGGCACTATTGTTCACATAGTCTGTGCTCCCTTTCTGATCTGCTCCCCACTTTTACTCTCTCCTAGCCTTCCACAATTCACCATTTAGTATTTAAGAAGCCATTTACTAGAACCTAGTGATTTGGGATGTTTGAAATACATGTTGAAAGACATTTCATTTGGCTCTAATATCCTTTCTGTAGCTAATAAAAGGCCTGAGACTGAGCTCCTGTAACCCATATAAAGCAACATTTTTATGTTTTGTAATAAGCCATTCTATTGCCAATTTTTACCATGCAACTCAATAATGTTCAAAGATTTAGTATCAGATATTCCTAAAACATAAAGACAGCAAGCAGTCAAGCAGACTGATTATTTCACATTGCCTGGTGTCATAACATTTAATATCATCAAAAGGTCTGGTCATTTCCTTTTGGAACTTCTTTAATTGGGTTTTAGAAATAGAGTAATATTTTCTGGAGCAGCTTTAAAATGCAGATTTGGGCTAACAACATCAACTTTTCCAAGAAACATCCAATTGTCTCATTAAATCAGGAAGAATTTTTTCCCTCTTTTGGAGCAAAATGTACCAGGGATTTTTCCCTTCCTCTGGATCAACTATGTCCATAGGGCTTTATATCTGGAATATGTTTATTTCCCTGGGATGGAGTTATATCTTTTTTTCAACCTGACTAACTATGTAACTAAACCTGAGGGTGTTAGGAGAAGATTATCTGGCTTTTGATCCTGAGCAGTAAACCACTGCAGTTCAGTGCACCCTGTTTTTTAACTCCATTGCTTAAATCAGCAAAGGGGGTCAAACATTTAGCTGTCCTTTGAGGATTGTGCAGACTGCAGAGTTTAGCTGTAAATGTTCTCTTATCATCCCCTTCTCTAAGACTGTGTGCAGTTGACGGGGATTTTGTAGAATCTGGTGCAGCCAATGAGTGCATTAATTCCGTGCTGTGATCTCCCTCTGCCATTGGCCAATGGTCCTTCTCAGCTCCCAGGTACCAGCTGCTCATTGTAGCATTTATCCTGTCTAATCCGCTGGTAGTGTCATATTCTGTTGGTTTCCTGTTTTCTGGACCTGCATGAGATTGTTGCCGCCTGGACCAACCTTTGCTTGTGACGCTGACTCTTGTATTAACTCTTGGATTCCTTGTTGATGGACTGATATGACCCTGTGTATGAACATTGGCTCTGTTTCTAAACTTGCCTGTGTTGGAGCATCCTGTACTGCGTAACTGACCCTAAACTGTCTGACTACCCATTGGGCCTAAATTATGAAAGCTGTCCAAGGATCGAGAGGATACACTTTCATCAGTGAAACTGGGGGTCCCAGCTAACCTGAAATGGATTTCTTAAAAGTCATTTGCTAGTTGTTAGCAAATGTTTTTAATCTTGGACCCGATTTATTCCAGGTTTGCTGGATTACGCAGGTTCACTGATGAAAGTGTATCACCTCCAGCCTTGGGGTGCTTTCATAAATTAGGTCCATTGTGTTCCCTGTCCTGCTTGGTGGGCTCTCGGTCTTCTGTCAGTCCACTCCAGACACCATCATTTAAGCATAAAAGTCCTGGGAGCAACTGTGTGCTGGGAAGGCTCAACTAGCTTCCCAAGGCTGAGCAGGAGATTACTATAGGTGAAGAGTGCGATGGGAGATTGGCCTGGTGAACAATGGTGGTGTACCAGGGCCTAGGGTTGTTTACACATAAAAACAAGCTTAGACTGAATACAAACTACAGTTGTGCTCAGGCTTAACAAAAATTAGAAGCTGCCAACCTTGTCATGCACTAATATCTGACAAGTGTGGAGCCAGTGTTACCTCTGAACAGAAATCTACTGAACATAAATTCCCAAACCTCCTAACTTGCTAATAGGTTTTTAATCTGCCATTGGAAACAGTTAACATTTGAGAAGAATAGAATCATTTTTTACAATTCAACCAGTTTTAATACCATAAAACACAAGAAATGAGTGCATGTTAAGCTNCNTACACACTTCCAATTATTATCGTTGGTAAACGAACGACGAACAATCCTGCACGATATCAGCGAACGATCGTATAGCACCGATCCTGTACATACAGATAACGACACGATCGTTCGCAGATATTGTACACACGATAGATGCGATCGTTTGAACGATACAGGAAGTGACGTGCACCACAGGAAGTGAGCGAACGTTCGTTCACCGCGCATGCTCAGACCATGGACGATCAATGAACGACCGTACACACGATAGATGGTCAACGATCGTCGTCCAATCCGATCCGCCGGTCCGGTCGTTCATTTCCAACGACTATCCTCGTTCGTCGGCGTCGTTGGTTACTTTTTTTACGAACGATTTTTGCCCAATCGATCGTTCGTCGTTCGTTCATCGTTCATTTCCAACGATAAAAATTGGAAGTGTGTACGCAGCTTTAACCACACAGCAGAAGGTTTATCTAAAGCTATAGGAAACAAGAGGCCTATTCATAAATTTTCACACTATGTTTTCCCAGTACATACATTTTTGAATCCAATAAACAAAAATATTTAGATCATGAAGGATTTGAAAACAACTGAAAATACACTTTCATGACTTAAAAAGTTAAAGCGTACATAAACTCAGAATTTTCACTTTACACAAAGGGGTAGACAACCCTTTTATTAAAAGTAAAAATTTTGTTTGTGTTTTTTTCAAGTGCAAAAAAAAAAAGGGTGCAGCACCACCCCCTTAATTTTAGCTTGCCTAGGCGATCGAGAATGAATTGGAGTGCAGAGTCTACCGGGATACCTATGTCACACATCCCAGGAGGCTCTTGGCTGCTCCTTCTGCTCATGTTGATCTCATGCATGCGCAGTGAGCTCAGCAAGTTTTTTTCCCAATCTAGGTCACTCGATCTTGTGCCTGCACAGTCCCAGATCGGGTGACGTAGGAAGAAGAACACGGAAGAAGAGAGAAAAAGATGTGGGCGCCTGGCACTTCTTCTGCGCCAGCCCAAAGACAGATACTGGGTCGACATGGGACCAGATGAAAGAAACCTCCCAACGGACAGACTTATCTGCGGGATTGAAGGTAAGTGTGATTTTATTGCTTTGGGTGAGTTTTGGGTTTCCTTCCGCTTTAAATTAAAAAGAACATGAATTTTGTGTCATACCTCAGAGAAAGCGATGAGCTGTACTTCAGATGCAAATGGTGTTGGGTAGACATAAGAGAAGATACAGTCCTTTACTTTTCTTACATAGTTTTCCTTAATAGAATCGACTGGCAATTTATCTTTATGGAATCAAAAAAAAAAAGAAGGAAATATTTTTTAAAAAGAAAGCCAACAATATCTATTCAACAAAATGTTAGAGGTTTACGTAGGCAATGCACAAACTGTATGTGTTAAACACCACTGATAAAACAGAAATCTGGGACCTGATTTTCACTTCTAGTACAAATTCCAATCTGATAAAATGATCGGATCTGAAATAAGACTAACGGTAGGTTCATACCTGCTTCAGGGTCAAGTGATCCCACATGGCTTCCCCCATCTGGTACCTTGCCAGTCACTCAGTCACTCACACTGCAGAGCTGTTTCTTAAAGAATTAGCATTTCTGTTTTTGACAATTGCTGGCAGTGAATGGTATTAGTACTGCTCATTGTGGTAAATGTTAAAAACAAACAAGTTATGTCAGGTGTACGAACAATCAAGTTAATTCAATTGGAATTCTACTCACTTTTTATCTAAGAAAAACAATCGGAAGGGCACAATATCACATATGTGTGTGCAGTGTTTCGGGAATTCCAATAGATTTCTTACCAGAAAATCGATTGTTAAATTAGCAGCAGATCTGCTTGTGTGTCCTGGTATTAATATATTATTAATAAACAGTATTTATATAGCCCCAACATATTACACAGCTCTGTACAATAAATAGGGGTTGCAAATGACAGACAGGTACAGACAGTGACACAGGAGGAGAGGACCCTGCCCCGAAGAGCTTACAACTCAGGAAGTGGGGGAAGTATCACACAGTAAGAGGGGAGATATGTAATGGTGGATGAGTAGTGAGGGTTTTAGAAGACAGAAGAAGATGGGTAGGTAAGTTTGAAAAGATAGGCTTTGAGTGCTCTTTTAAATGAGCAGAAAGTAGGAGCAAGCTGAAGAGGATGTGAAGGCCATTCCAGAGAATCGGGGACCTAGGACCTGGTCTTACCTAAAGCTTGGTTTGGTTTAAAACTTACTTACTTAGAAAATGAAAGTTTTCTCTACAGAAATTTGATTCTATCTGTCAACTGTTGGATTGTTTTGGCTGAGAAGTAACCATTTCATTTCCTCTCAAGCTTTTGAAAGCTTTAATAAGTCAGGGCCATTATTGTTTAGGTGACCTTTTTTCATGTTTTATTGACAAGTTATATGACTGGTAAACATTTCCCTGACATTTTATTTCAGTTGATTAACTAGAAAAAGTGTGCAGTCCTAAAAAGAAAATTGAAATTCAGGGACTCAAAATATTAAAGACAAGGGGATCAGCTTGACGCCTAGGCAGTTATGACCTTTAAAGGAGAGATTTATGTTACTCTTAGGTTAATTTTTCTTTAAGTAAAAGCAATTTTTACCTAGTACATCTTCTGTTGAAACGCTCCACAAATTCATTGAAGACACTTTCACCTTTTTTTGGCAGGAGTCAGAGCTGTTTGGTGCATATTGTAGTAATGTATGTCTAACGTTCTTTGTGCTTGTTATGGCATGTGAAGTCCAGGCCAAGCAAATTGTCCTCCATAGTGTCCACAGGCAAATTAGAACAATGTTTCTATTAAGCAGCATGCTAATTTATTTATTTTCATTCAGCAACACAAATCCTCATTAATGTGTCCATAAGAAATCTTAATCCTGATCCGATACATAGTTACACATTATATCATTGTAGAAAGCAGTCCTCTATCTGGAATATGGAAAAAGAAAAAGTTAGGTTTTTTGTGTATTTTGTAACTGCTGGCATTAACACTAAAACCTTTATTTATAAAACAAGTCAACAATTGCACCCCAACTAGCTTTTACTAAATGCATCTTTTGGGCTGCAGTATGAGTGACTATGCGGCTGGCAAGTATCTAGCCGCAGAGAGCTGCAAGGGATCAATTGCTGTAGGTCTGAGCCCACCCTTTGTGATAATGGAAGTTGCATTTCAGTGATTTTGTTGCTGCTGATTGATTAGCTAACATTTGATATTGCTACCCTGTTTCCCCCAAAATGAGGCCTAGCATGATTTTTCCATATTTTGAGGATGCTCGAAATATAAGCCCTACAATATTTATATAAATACATGGACAAGAGGTGCTCATTTAAGGAAAGTGCTATGCTAGACATGAGAAATAGGTTCTAAAGGAAAAGGAGTCACAAGAAATTCAAGATGGAATTCAGGGTTTTGAGGATTATGATGATGTTCCAGAATGTGATGACATGACTATATTTGAATAAATCTTGATTTTTGGTTTAAGAATAAATGTTGATTGTAGTTCATAAAACATCCCATGGAAAAAAGCCCTAGTGCAATTTTGGAGCAAAAATGAACATAAGGCACTGTCTTATTATCCGGGAAACAAGGTAATAATGCAGAGCTCAACAAATCACAAGTTAGCAGCATCTGATCTTGTTCTACCAATGTATGAGATCGGGTATCACATCATCCAACAAAAACAAATGCTCTGGTACATAAATTCATGCATGACTGAGACTGTGATCAAGCACCAGTACATTCGGTTGTGTGGAACTTTTCCTGATGACTCAGCACCCAATCCAACATATGCAGAACAAAACCGGGCACTGTTGTAGTGCAGGAAAGACCAGAAAGAAGATGGCAGCAAAGAACTGTATTACAGATTCTTATTACTATTATAAAATTATTTTTTACATCTTTCTATCCTAAATCTGTGTAATATATCTTATACATACCCCCAATGACTACTTTTATCCACTGGGTATTTAAACCATAGTTACCTGTAAGTATTTCGGAACATCCTATAAATAACTTATTGTATCCTATATCACTAACCAAATAAAGATACACTATCCTATAAAATTGGACACAGGAGATCCAAAAATCTTCTTTTTTTAGTTGATAAAAAAATCTACAATCTACTTATGTTATGCATAATCATTCACTTTTGGGTGTTCCTTACTTTCAGAACCTTAACCATAATGAAGTGATTTATTTATATATCACCCTCACTATCATTTAGTTCCAATAATCAATTTATGACAACTATTAGGGCCCTAATATAGTTTCTAACTGTATACATATATACAAGTAAATGACTTACCTAATATTCATAACACCCCACTTCCATTATTATCTTTTATTTAAACCCATTATGGTACAATACACATCATATACTATAGTACTATGGTATACAGGTAGTCTACGAGTTAAGGACATCCAACATATGGACGACTCCTAGATACGAACGGGGCTTCCCTGCTCCCTTGTGTGCAGGACAGAGGCTTGTTGGGGGGGAGCAGTTTGCATGACCTGCAGAAGAAATCTTTTGCTAAACACAGCTGTGGGTGATCCTAAGTGCTGAGCAGTTCTGCATCCTCCTGTAACTCTTTAATGACCAAGACAAACTCTGCACAGCTTGCTCCAGAAGCTAATCAATGTCTAGGCTCCATAAAGATTTTTTTTTTCCTTTGTTTGTGATTACCACAGTGAAGATTTTATACAGAAACTGACAGCACACTGCCTAATAATATGTTGAGACAAACATCTGTCCTAATTGCATTTATTAAAATAATGTACCTGTTCTGACTTACATACAAATTCAACTTAAGAACAATCCTACAGTCCCTATTTTGTATGTAACCCAGGCTCAGAACCAGAATGGCGAAATGCAGACCACAAGACCGGATTTATTGGGGGTGTAAGTATATTTAAAGGGAAAAAAGTAAGTATAGAATTTGAAATGGGACATAAATGTACGAGATCCATTATAGGGAGATCCTTGCTCAGTGTATACTTTGTCTCTTCTGCAATAAAACCTTCCAGCAGCAAACATCCTTAACACGTACACTGAGCTGAGCTGTGCATACCCAGATCTTGATGGACTACCTACCACGTACAGTAAGTTAGTCCCAGATCAGCCAATCAGGATGGTCGATAATGCTGATGTCTATGCAGGCTAGTAAGTTCATGAGCACTGCAATCGTGAAGAGAAGGTAAGTACTAAGGAGGTAAGTGCTGGTGTAAAGGGTTCTATCACTTTTATTCTAGCAGATTGTAAGCTCTTCTAGGCAGGGTCCTCTCCTCCCGTGTCATTGTCTGTATTTGTTTGTCATTTGCAACCCCTATTTATTGTACAGTGTTACGTATTATGTTGGTGCTATATAAATCCTGTTTAATAATATTATTAATAATAAAAATAATAATAATAGCCAGCACCAAACCTGACTTTAGCCCGGTAAAACAGAAACCTTTTTACAGATTTCTAACAAAGTAAATACCACACCGCATGCAGAACAAACACATAGAATAATGACATGTTATAATAAACACAATGTTTACCCTCATCAAAGATGGCCGCCTCGTCTTCCTCCTTTCTGGTTTCCGCCTCCGCCCGGCCGCATCCGTTTCCGGGTCAAAGTGACCAGAGGCGTGGCTGTCAGGGTTCGCTGTGCCGGCTAGTGGCGGCGGCGGAGAGGAGCGGAATGAGTATGGTGTGGGGATGGGGGCTGCGATGTTGCCGACATCATGGTGCTGCCCTGGCCGGAGCGCGGAGCCTGATCAATGGGGGCCTCCGAGGAGGTGGGGCCGGAGCGAGTGCTGGGAAGGTGAGGAGAAGGAGGAAAGGTCACCATGTCATTCCGTGCTGCAAGGGGGAAGTGAGGACACAGGCAGAGAGAATGACTGGATGACCAATAATCGAGTGCCTGGCCTATCCTTCCCTTATTTATTCATTCATTGTAAGGATAGCCAGGTGTAGCTGTATGTTTTATATAAATATATCCGGCTTTTATCAGACTGGCAGGGTCATTTCCTAATATTTGTATCTACTAAATCTGTGTACCCATTGCTGGGTCTGCACCCCCTCCCCCTGTACCCGTCGCCTGCCCTGCACCCCCCCCCTGTACCCATCGCCGGCCCTGTGACCCCCCTGTACCCGTCACTGGGTCTGCGCCCATCCCCTCTATGCCCAGCCCTCAGCTTGTACTCCTTGGCTCTATACACAGCAGTCTATACCTATAGGATGGGAACCGGGCTTTAAAAATAACAAGCTGTCCACCAGGGCTGCCCATTTCTAGCCCCCCAGGTCCAGGATCTCAAAAAAAAAAATGACTGTTTTACATGAAACTCAGGCTCTGTTGTCATTGGAAAGCCCTTTGTGATTCTCCCCAGCTCCAAGTCTTCTCCTATATACAGAACTCAGCTACAGGGCAGAGCAGATAAAGCTAACCAATCAATATCTGAAGATGATAAAAGCTGCATAGCTGCAGATCATCCTATGGACTGTGGATTTATGACCTACACTTGTCAAGGACATCACGTATTGAACCGTCCCACACCCAGGCAGGGCAGGAACAACACAAATCCATAGCTGTCTATATCATATACAATAAGGAAGCAAATAACAAAGCTCATAGCAAACTTTGCAAATATACTTTAAAAAATACGCTACCCAGGTACATAAAAATTCTTTCTCTGTCTCGATGCAATCCGAGGCAATTAAAATGAAACCTTTAAAGTAAATACAATAAAAGTAAGAAGTACACAATACTGATAAAACAGGTTTTTTAAGCTGTCAGTCAGTTTGTGTGTATCAAGGCAAAACATTTAAGTTAAATTGCACACAAAGTGTTAAAGGGCTACAAGCACCATCAGGATGTAATGCAGTCTCTATGCCCAGAAAGAGAGGGAAAATCTTCAATCCTTACATATCAACAGAGCAGGAATGGAAATTTTACTTTAGGGACACATGTGAAGATTGTTAAGGAGATTGCCTTTATTTTGGAGAGATTTGCACTGTTCCTGTTGGGCCAAATAGAGGGAAGGAGTGCAGACTCCTCCCCTCTATACCCAGCGCTGGGTCTGCACTCCTGCCCTCTATACCCAGCGCTGGGTCTGCACTCCTGCCCTCTATACCCAGCGCTGGGTCTGCACT
>NC_092862.1:129516615-129569229 GCF_032062135.1 Pyxicephalus adspersus | reverse complement strand
GCTGGGTCTGCACTAATAGTTTAGGTTTAAACCTCAAACAATATTAGACCCTTGTCTACGCTGTATAAATATCTGACATTTTCACTTCTGTCAATTTTGCAGATTCATTTCTCTCCAGCAAGGTATGACCTACTTACACGTTCAGCGAGTGCTTTTTGGTGGTGAGTATTAAAGGAAATTGTTGTACAATTTTTTAGCATTTGGTATTAATATGCATGTGAATATGAGCGTTTTTTTTTTAGTTTTTGATAGTTATAAGGGGTAAATGTTTTTTGCTATGTAGAAGATTTGTATTTGCTTCCTGTCTCAGATCTGAACAGAAAGTGGAAGTAAATCTTTAAATACAGGAAACCCTTTCTTGGTTTTTACCTGAAGAAGTGTCTTTTTCCGCTATTACTTTCCAGAAGACAACTCCACAAATGTTGGATCTGACCTCTCTTTTAGAATGAATAGGGTGAATCCTCTGAAAGTGGGTGTACAGACAGCAATAAAAACTTGACGGGGTGAACCCATCATAGATTAGGTCTGAAACAGGCTAAATAGTCTTGGCTTTAATCTATTCAAACTAAACATATAAATTATACTGGTGTTGCCTTCAGAAGGACTACATACTGAAATAGTAGATTCAAAAACACTGCCAGATTTTATTATTATTACACAGTATTTATATAGCGCCAACATATTACGCAGCACTGTACAAAGTCCATGGTCATGTCACTAGCTGTCCCTCAAAGTAGCTCACAATCTAATGTCCCTACCATAGTCATATGTCTTCAACACAGTCTAAGGACAATTTTGTGGGAAGCCAGAATAACGTAACTGCATGTTTTTGGAATGTGGAAGGAAGTGGGAGTACCCGGAGTAAACCCATGCAAACACGGGAGAATCTGAAAACTCCATGCATATAGTGTCCTGGCTGAGATTTAAACCTGGGACCTAGCGCTGCCAAGACGAGCGTGCTAACCATTTTGATTTTCTTTTTCTCCCTCCGTACTGGTCAGTAAGACCGCTTGTCATATTAAAACACTGATAGAGGTGAGTTCGAACAAGCTTGGATTTACTGGAGGGTTGTGAGTAGCCAATCAGATTGTCTGACTTGATCTCTGGATGCAGAAAGCTGCTGTTCAGTTTTCACGACCTTTGTTTATGCAATTTTTTCAATGCATACTCAGTGTAAATTGTGTGCATGTGTGACAGATATTTAAAGTGGAAGTACAGCTAAAACATTTTTCTTTGGTTAGCGTGGGATCCAACAGAGATCTGAACCATTTACTACTCCATCAAAAATTTGAAAGTAGTTATAGCTAGAGTTCCGGTTTAGGTTTTAATTGAAACCATCTAACTATCCAAATGTTCTGTGTTTTTTTAATCAGCAGGTCCCATTCTAGGCTCCTCCACTCCTCGCATGTGACATGCTGCTGTGGTAAGACCAATAGTGAAGCCAAATATAAAGATCCATTTAAACTAGGGAGCAACGACTTGAAGAATCTGTATGATGACATCAAAAAGGTGATTGGCTGGTTTTCTTTTACATTTTTATCCTTCTCCAATCAATCAGTGGTGTGCCGTTATTAAGGGGACCTCCAGCTGTTGCTGTTGTGCTGAGCTTCACCTAAACAAGGACACTGATCTTCTATGTTGTGTAAATTATGCTGGGATCTTGTTCATGCTTGTATGATTGTGGTGGAACGATTAGGGTGTAAGGCTTAGCTCACAAGGACAGTCTCTGGGCGTTTTTCAGGTGGTTGACAGCCGGCAAGCAGCTGCCCAATAATGCTTATTTGCTGCTGTCAACATCCTCTGTTTATTCTCTATGGACAGCTGCGGGCCAGGTTCTACTTGCAGCATCCACTGTTACAGCTTGATAGCTGCTTTGACTGCTTTTGTGTGCATTGCCATTTTAGAGAGACAGAATATTTTGAAACTATGTAAATGTTTATGATGAATGGGAGATTGTCATTTCTTTTCTGTAAGCAATGATTTGATTGGTTTGCATAATGTGCTTGGATATCTTACATAATTGATATTTTTAAGATTTCAAAATTGTGTGATTTTTCTCATACAAGGCAGATCTGCTTGCATATATTTAGACAATTTAAAAACAAGCAAATTGACAACTCTACGTATTTGATTACCACCTATCTTGCAGTTATAGTCTATAAAAATAGTTTACATGCTGTAGAAATGGTTATTCACCCAAATCTCCTAATCAAGGTTTATTTCTTTTTGTCTCAAGTGTAGGAGCTGCTTGTAACAACCCAGGATCTGAAGGAGATGTGCGACTATTACTTTGATGGAAAAGGGAAAGCGTTGAGACCAATGCTGGTTGTGTTAATGGCACGAGCCTGTAACACACATCACAATAATTGCCGGTAAGTTTTCAGGTAGCTTTCTTTATTGGCTTTGTGTTTGTCTTAAAGGAAATGTATTGTTTTTTTTATTATTTACCAAGTGTCCCAAAAGTCCATGTGCAAGTTTTAAATATCCGTATCTTAGGATCTCTGAGTAATGCTATGTACACACGTGCAATAATTGTCATTGGAAAGGATCTTTCTCGATCCTTTCCAATGACAAACGACTGAATGATGTATGAACGGGCTATGTACACACAGCACCGCGGTGCTCTATGGAGAGGAGACAGAGCGGCACCCTGCTGCACTCTCTCCCCTTCACTTGCATTACGATCATTTAACGTCCATCGTCTGTGGATCCATCAGGACGGTTGTTCGGACGATGAGCACTGTACATATGCAAGATTCTTGTCCGATATCTGCCCTGAGACCATTATCGACGAGAACCATTGCACGTGTGTACCTAGCCTAAGACGTGTACATTGATGTGGTTTAAATAAATCGTCAAAATAGGCCACTCACAATTATAGGATTGCCAGTGGTAGGCTGAATAGCAGAGCTTTACACAGTCTATAGTTATGTCACCGATTGTCTCTCAGACTCGGATCTAATGTACCACAGTCTAAGAACAATATAGGGAAAAGTCAATTACCTGGGCTTCTAGTACTATATAATTGGAGAGCTAGTCTCTGAGCCACTATGGCTTATTATATATCTTAGACTTGAACAATAAGTGTGGTTAGCACAGATTCCTTTTCTATAGAGTATGGTTCTAGTACTATCAGTGCTGCTTCTGGGAAGTAAATAAGTTTTTGCATCTATTGGCATCTACCAAAGACTTCTGCTGAGTGAGTTGTCTCTGTTTGTGTACAGGGAGATGCATCCTTCCCAGCGTGCTATAGCTGTGATTGCTGAGATGATCCACACTGCTAGTCTAGTACATGACGACGTCATTGATGGCTCTGATTCCCGGAGAGGAAAGAAGACTGTCAATCAGATATGGGGTGAAAGAAAGGTGAGATATGTGGCAATATTATAAGTACATGCAAATCCTTCTGCTAGAAGCACACCCCCGACCTCTCAATTCTCCTAAAAACCAACTACAAGATACAAGGCCAGGCTTACTGTAATCACAAGTATTGGGGGGGGGGGGGGTAGAGACCACCAAATGTGTCAAATATTATTTAAAAAAAAAAGATTAGCAAGTTTTTGTTCTGTATAAGTTAGTCAGGTTTAAACATTCAAATGAACTGAAAAAAAGAATTAATGGTTATTAGCAACTTGGGTAGTTACAGAAATTCATACTATTTATAAAGTTGAAATGTTTCTTGTTTCTAACATACCATTGGTCTTGTGTTTTAAGGCCGTCCTTGCTGGGGATTTCATACTGTCCGCAGCTTCTGTGGCCTTGGCAAAAATTGGTAACACAACCGTAATCTCTGTGTTATCTCAGGTCATTGAAGATTTGGTGCGGGGTAAGTAATACTGCTGCATTACTTTTCTTACAGATCTATGTTTAAATAATTTTGTAACTTCTAGGCTTGTTGTGCTCTGTATGCATTATCACATGAAATATGGAGAACTGTAATATTGTACTTTGTGGGCTGCCTGAATTTGTGATCAGTGCATTTATCAGAACAAATCTAATAAACTGTTGCTTGTGAAAATCCTTGGTGACTGCATTTGTCTCAGTTTGTTAGGTTCATTTTTATCAGTTTATCAGTTTAACTGATAGTTGTGTATTATTGCTTTACCCTCTAAATGCACTTCTAAGTTGGAGCCTGTGTGTATATTTAGCAGAAAATAGTGGCACCATTACGTGTATAGTATTACACAATATTTATAGTAACAAGGATTTTCAAACATTAACCTATATTTTTCAAACAGTGCAGGTATATTGTTTGTTTCCTGAGCTAAACAAATCCTTTCTCCCCCTCTACTGATGCAAACTTCCTAGGAACCAGTACCCATTCTCTCACTAATTGTTTGCTTTTAGCACCACAGTCATCCTTGTTCTGATTGCTGCCATCCATTACAGCAAACTTTTTAGTCTTGCAGAGGTGTCTATACAAGCATTCTGGCATTATTTTTATATATATATATGATAGAAAGGGAATGGCTATCACCTCAGTAGGTTATTTTTATGCAGTGTGTTACATTCTATAGTGTCCAGCACAGGATAGAAAGTAAGCCAAGATTTCTCCAGTGTTTACACCGTAAACATTTTTATATTATTAACGATCTGTCCACCATGTAATGTCGGGGTAGTTTAAAGCTAAATCTCTCGGGATAGAAATTAAGTAGATGCATTACTGTAGGATTTAGATCAGGCGTCCCACCTGACCTTTTCTTTTAAATCTGAGAGGTCTTATTATATTTAAAAAAGATCACTTAATTTTACCTAAATAAACACATGTTCCTTTGTAATAAACGCCTCTCCTTTTCATTAAAGAAATATGTTTCAATTGATTTTCTTTTTGTGCGTGTAGGAGTTACCCAATCTTTTAATTTGTCTTTCAGGTGAATTCCTTCAGCTGGGTTCCAAAGAGAATGAAAACGACAGATTGGCTCACTACCTCGAAAAGACTTTTAAGAAGACAGCAAGTCTCATTGCCAACAGCTGTAAAGCAGTATGTACGTTCCTTATTTTATAAAGTTAAATGGAACATATGCTGGTTGTCATACTTCTAAATCAGCCTTTCTTAACGATTTTACCATAGAATGACCCTTATCAAGTATGAAGAAACACCTGCTAAAATTAATTGGGGGCCAGTGCATAGAATGCCTATTACATTGGTGGTCAGCGAAGAATGGGCCTTACAATAGTGGTCAAAACTGCATCTTTGCAGATGGCTAAAAAAATGGTCAGTAGGCCATAGTAACCTATATAGCTAATTATGCTAAAATATTGTTTGTAAAAATTACATTCTGATTGGTTGCAGTGGGTTTCCGTACTTAAAAAAAAAAACCTGCCTAAAAGAAACAAGCAAGCTAATATCTCTTCTTAAAAATGCTGGTTTGCTGTCAGTATGACCTCAGTAGACGGTCATTGACCCCAAACAGGTGTGCAGATTAGAAAGCATCAAAGTGATCAAGTGTTCATCTCCATACTTGTTCTGAGTTGGTGGCTTTGGTTGTCATTATGAAAGGCAGGACATTGATGGCTTCTTCTTATTTCTCTCATAAGATGTTTATTTAAAAAAAATAGCACATAGTAGTAATAACTTAAAGCTGCCATTAAATTGAGTCTAAAGCCATCCCTAGAGTGGGGAATGGTAAGTCATAGCAAACAGATGAAATCTGCTTTTAGTTGTCACACAATCATTAAAATCCTAAAAAATAGAACTAATAACAGCAGACAAAGATACTGATAATCTGTAGATTGCGACTCTCACTGTGGTTTCCTTGTTCTCCCAGGTGTCAATCTTAGGATGTCCTGATCCAAAGGTCCATGAAATAGCCTATCAATATGGCAGGAATATAGGTATAGCGTTCCAGGTAAGTATTCTGGTCTCCCAGAATTCCAAAAAAGGGCAAAGTTGCAAAAAAATTTATATAACTTTGCATCTTCTAAAACTGCAGTGTAGAGCTGCTATTATGTAATTTAAAGCGTCCACTATGGCAGCGGTCGCCAACCGGTGGTCCGCGAGAAAATTTTGGGAGTCCACCGTTCTAGCCGGTGCACCCCTAAGCGGGGTCAGGAGAAGGACCCCGCTGGGGGGGGACACAGGCCAGAGCCGGTGAACACGTCCCTGGCGCAGGGAAGTGGGCGGGCTATGTCCTTGGACATAGCCCACCCACTCCTCCATCGCAGGCTCAGATCTGCAATGGGGAAGTGGGCGGGGTGATGTTACAGTGACGTCACTATAGGGGAGGATTCTATCCTTTGACGTCTGGCTACCCGCGCATGCGCGGTCAGGAGCCAGTGCTTTTAGTGGTCCGTGGAACCAAAAAGATTGGCGATCACTGCACTATGGGGCAACTCTGTACAGAATATATGTGAGCCTATTTATAATGGGGTGAACAAGTGCTGTTTTATACTGAAATAACTTCTTTTAAAAGTTTGCCCATTTTTTAAAATGTTGATTGTCACATTTGCATTTATCCCCTTTTTAATATTCATTAGGTAGTAATCAGCCTCGTTGTCAGATAGCATTCCCCCTTTTAAAATTGAGAATGTATTTGGCCACAATAGGAGTAATGTTTTTTTTTTTTTTAAACATCTTGTTAACCACATCAATAGTTTTTCTTATTACCTCCTAGCTTATCGATGACGTTTTAGATTTTACATCTTGTGCGGACCAGCTAGGGAAACCAGCAGCTGCAGATCTGAAGTTGGGGCTGGCAACCGGTCCGGTTTTATTTGCTTGTCAACAGGTAAAGTTTTTAAAAATAAGTCCTGCCAGTCCTATTTTCAGTATAGTCTGCATCAAAACAGGAATTTGGTTTTTAGTGTTTTTGCCATTTGTATCACTACAATGAACTCTTGTGGCAACCAGTTATGAATCTTTTGGTACAAATTCATGTCATGTAACTCAGGACCCAACCAGTGTCTGTCATACTTCACATATAAGGCCAATCTATAAAAAGATTAAAGCTCTATAAATATTATAAAATTTAGGTGATAAACAGTCCAACACAGGAATCGGATCGTCTTGAAGAGCCGTAAAACATGGTAAGACTATGACCAGAAATCAGACTATGACCAGATCAATAGGCACCTGGTGTAAAACTACTCCTCAAAATATTCATTGATTTTTGGAACAAATAAACCATTTCATATCCATAAAAAAGTTTACAATGACCCAAGTGTTACTGTATCCTATTGCTATAAAGAAACCTCTACTTCCATTGGCTTCATTACTTTGATGTCCCAACCTGAGACAAGTATGCAGATTGGGAGTTTTGACATCACTGATCTGCATGCTTGTTCCAGGTTAAGGGAATTAAACCAGTAATAACCACGTGCCCAGCATTCTTAGGTCAGCAATAGCAGCTTCCATATATCTCCCAGTATAAGTTTCTTTTACAGGATCAATGAAAATTGTGACCGTTTTTCCTAAATGTTGGTTAGTCCCTTTACCGGACATTGTCCTCAGTGTTCTCCCCAGCTCCTTTTAGCTGGGCGCTCCACCCAGGTGTTTTTGAGTGGTTACTGATGAGTTAGGTCACTATTTAGGGGCTTACACCGCCTACAATTTTTTCCCACCCTGCTTAAAAAATGGGCACTGGTATCTCTCTGGCATTCCAGTGATAAGATCTCCGTACTTTTGTTCCCAGACTTGCACATCTGCTGGTGTAGGAAAATGCACTTCTGCACTCTGAATATAAATCTGTTAGTGGTGGCTGCAGCCCCTATCCCATACCTATTGCTTATGGAATGTCCACGGTAAAATGCATTTGAATCCACACACTTATACATTTATGTGCCGACAAGACTACATGGAAGCATCACTTCTAACACACACCTAGCACACTTCTACCAGCTTACACACGCCTTGGTCTCTGGGCAATAAATTTTAATTAGGGAACATTTTAGGCCAGTAGCTGTGACAAAACATAAATTAAATGCATGTATGTGTTAGAATTTGTTCTGGGTAATCACATCATCCTATTTTTTTTTTTTCTTGAAAAGATTTGCATAATGATCCCTTTTTTTTTACCTTAGTTTCCAGAGCTGAATGCAATGATCATGAGAAGATTTAATTTGCCAGGAGATGTTGAACGAGCGTGGCAATATGTTCGTCAGGTAAGAATGGACTCCACTGCTAGTCATCACTTTCTATTTTTTATGAACATTGTAGTTAGGAACCTTTACCAGTATATAACATTTGGTCTCTCTATGGCTAATCTATGAAGAGACAGACCTACCTGTCTCAGAGCATTGAGATCTGTCATTGGTAAGCAACCAATAAGCAAATACACATTTCCAATCTTTTCTGCCATTATCAGAGGGTTTAGAGGAAAATGCCTTAGGCTACGTACACATGTGCAATAGTTCTTTTCTGATAATCGGCTCAGGGCTGATATTGGACGAGAACCTTGGGTGTGTACAGTGCTCGTCGTCCAAACAACTCTCTCGGCGGATTCACGGACGATGGATGACAAACGATTGGAATGGAAGTGAAGTGAGCGCGCAGCAGGGTGCCACTCCATCCTTCTCCCCAGCAAAACAGTGCTGTATGTACAGTATTTGTTTTAACATCGTGCAGTCGTTTCTTGTTGGAAAAAATTGCAGTGTTCTCCCCAGCCCCTTTTAGCCGGGTGCACCACGCGGCACATTTCATTAAACACCCAGCTGTTTTTGGGCGGATACTGAACAGTTTGGTCACGATACAGGGGCTGCAACCCTCCAAAAATTTCTTCCCACCCAGCCACAATACACTTCTGGGTTGAGTACTGGATTGTGAAAGATCCTTTCCAATGCCAATTATTGTGTGTGTGTGCCCAGCCTTAGTTTGCTGTCATTGCTTTCTTACTGACAATGCTGTCATATCCAGCTATTGTCATGAACCTTTGTGTAATTAAGATAAAGATAAAGATTTGCACATTTCCCTGCTTGTTCCAAGTCAGTAAGGCCATGTACACATATCAGTTGATTCTCGTCTGATAAGCACCTCAGGGCTGTTATTAGACAAGAATCCGGTATGTGTACAGCGCTCATCATTCATGCATCTGTCCTGGCATAATGAAAGTGAAGAGGAGGGAGCGCAATAGGTTGCCGCTCCATCGTACTCCCCTCCCCTCTCCATAAAGAAGAATGGTGCTGTTATATACAGCGCTTGTTCAGTCTTTTGTCGTTGTAAAGGATTGTGAAAGATAATTATTGAACGTGTGTACGCAGCCTAAAGCTGCGTACACACTTACAATTTTTATCGCTGGAAATGGAACGACGAACGAACGACCGATTGGCCAAAAATCGTTCGTAAAAAAAAGTAACCAACGACGCCGACGAACGAGGATAGTCGTTGGAAAAATAGTTTTTCTTATTACCTCCTAGCTTATCGATGACGTTTTAGATTTTACATCTTGTGCGGACCAGCTAGGGAAACCAGCAGCTGCAGATCTGAAGTTGGGGCTGGCAACCGGTCCGGTTTTATTTGCTTGTCAACAGGTAAAGTTTTTAAAAATAAGTCCTGCCAGTCCTATTTTCAGTATAGTCTGCATCAAAACAGGAATTTGGTTTTTAGTGTTTTTGCCATTTGTATCACTACAATGAACTCTTGTGGCAACCAGTTATGAATCTTTTGGTACAAATTCATGTCATGTAACTCAGGACCCAACCAGTGTCTGTCATACTTCACATATAAGGCCAATCTATAAAAAGATTAAAGCTCTATAAATATTATAAAATTTAGGTGATAAACAGTCCAACACAGGAATCGGATCGTCTTGAAGAGCCGTAAAACATGGTAAGACTATGACCAGAAATCAGACTATGACCAGATCAATAGGCACCTGGTGTAAAACTACTCCTCAAAATATTCATTGATTTTTGGAACAAATAAACCATTTCATATCCATAAAAAAGTTTACAATGACCCAAGTGTTACTGTATCCTATTGCTATAAAGAAACCTCTACTTCCATTGGCTTCATTACTTTGATGTCCCAACCTGAGACAAGTATGCAGATTGGGAGTTTTGACATCACTGATCTGCATGCTTGTTCCAGGTTAAGGGAATTAAACCAGTAATAACCACGTGCCCAGCATTCTTAGGTCAGCAATAGCAGCTTCCATATATCTCCCAGTATAAGTTTCTTTTACAGGATCAATGAAGATTGTGACCGTTTTTCCTAAATGTTGGTTAGTCCCTTTACCGGACATTGTCCTCAGTGTTCTCCCCAGCTCCTTTTAGCTGGGCGCTCCACCCAGGTGTTTTTGAGTGGTTAGTGATGAGTTAGGTCACTATTTAGGGGCTTACACCGCCTACAATTTTTTCCCACCCTGCTTAAAAAATGGGCACTGGTATCTCTCTGGCATTCCAGTGATAAGATCTCCGTACTTTTGTTCCCAGACTTGCACATCTGCTGGTGTAGGAAAATGCACTTCTGCACTCTGAATATAAATCTGTTAGTGGTGGCTGCAGCCCCTATCCCATACCTATTGCTTATGGAATGTCCACGGTAAAATGCATTTGAATCCACACACTTATACATTTATGTGCCGACAAGACTACATGGAAGCATCACTTCTAACACACACCTAGCACACTTCTACCAGCTTACACACGCCTTGGTCTCTGGGCAATAAATTTTAATTAGGGAACATTTTAGGCCAGTAGCTGTGACAAAACATAAATTAAATGCATGTATGTGTTAGAATTTGTTCTGGGTAATCACATCATCCTATTTTTTTTTTTTCTTGAAAAGATTTGCATAATGATCCCTTTTTTTTTACCTTAGTTTCCAGAGCTGAATGCAATGATCATGAGAAGATTTAATTTGCCAGGAGATGTTGAACGAGCGTGGCAATATGTTCGTCAGGTAAGAATGGACTCCACTGCTAGTCATCACTTTCTATTTTTTATGAACATTGTAGTTAGGAACCTTTACCAGTATATAACATTTGGTCTCTCTATGGCTAATCTATGAAGAGACAGACCTACCTGTCTCAGAGCATTGAGATCTGTCATTGGTAAGCAACCAATAAGCAAATACACATTTCCAAACTTTTCTGCCATTATCAGAGGGTTTAAAGGAAAATGCCTTAGGCTACGTACACATGTGCAATGGTTCTTTTCTGATAATCGGCTAAGGGCTGATATAGGACGAGAATCTTGGGTGTGTACAGTGCTTGTCGTCCAAACAACTGTCCTGGCGGATTCACGGACGATGGATGACAAACGATTAGAATGGAAGTGAAGTGAGCGCGCAGCAGGGTGCCACTCCAACCTTCTCCCCTTTCCATAGAGCAAAACAGTGCTGTATGTTCAGCACTTGTTTTTGCATCGTGCAGTCATTTCTTGTTGGAAAGGATTGCAGTGTTCTCTCCAGCCCCTTTTACCTGGCTGCACCACCCGGCACATTTCAGTAACCACCTGGCTGTTTTTGGGTGGATACTGAACAGTTTGGTCACGATACAGGGGCTGCTGGATTGTGTGTGTGTGTGTGTGTGTGTGTGTGTGTGTGTGTGTGTGTGTCCAGCCTTAGTTTGCTGTCATTGCTTTCTTACTGACAATCCTGTCATATCCAGCTATTGTCATGAAGATTTGCACATTTCCCTGCTTGTTCCAAGTCAGTAATGCCACGTACACGTCAGTTGATTCTCGTCTGATAATCACCTCAGGGTTATTGGACAAGAATCTGGCATGTGTACAGCGCACGTCGTTCATGCATCTATCCTTGCAGATCCATGAACGGTGTTCAATCGCAATGAAAGTGAAGAGGAGGGAGCGCAACAGGTTGTGCCGCTCCATCGTTCTCCCCCTCCCCTCTCCATAAGCAGAATGGTGCTGCTATGTACAGCGCTTGTTCAGTCTTTTGACGTTGGAAAGGATCGTGAAAGATAATTATTGAACGTGTGTACGCAGCCTAACTTTGGTTGTTTGCAAAGCCTTGTCACATAATGAAAACAATTAGCCTGTCAGGATGAAAGGCAAAATACAAAAAACAGGTTCAGCATGAGAAGAGGAAGGATCTAAACTTTGCAGTCCATCTGCTTTCAGATTGCTTTTGAGGCCTTGACCGTTAGCCTTAGCTCCAGGCCATTTTTGATTAGTTGTATTATGGCTGCAGCAAATCCTTAAAATTTAGCACGCCTGAAAAAGCTTTTCTGACAAAGCCCATCACATCTTATTATTCATACTTTTTATAACATTGTGTTAGATATCTGATTAGTATTTAGGAGTGTTTAGTTACCTATTTTCTTTTCTCCTGAAAGAGTGATGGTGTCCACCAAACCACCTACCTCGCCCAGCGCTACTGTAACGAAGCAATCCGAGAAATTAGCAAGCTGCAGCCGTCCCCGGAGAGAGATGCTCTCATTCACCTTACAGAAATTGTGCTCACTAGAGACAAATGATCGGGGACAAGGACTCTTTACTGGCAGCTACCACCAAACAGTGCCTAACGCCAGCACACGTGTTCAAACACAGCCAGTTCAGCTTCCTGTGCGGGCCACCAAAAAGGACTTTTAAACACAAATCTCCAGATGTTTATTATGCCCTTCACCATTACAGTACTGTATTTTTTATTAAGGTTTTATCAAAGGAAGCCATATTATCTATGAACGCGAGCAGTAAAGGGAGAGTGAGTGTCACCAGAAGATGTAATGTGCAAAAGGATAAAATCAAATCCATTTTCAATTCTCTACTGGAACTTTTTTTTTTTATCTTTTTATTTATAAGAACCTGTCATGAAAATGTCTGCTTTCCTTACCAGCATTATAAAAACGAAAATGGTCTGGTGTATTGATCAGAAAAACTGTCAGGAGGAAGCAAACAGTTTCATCAATTGGATTTTATTCATGATAAGTTCCTTTTAAAATACAATAGGCTCAGTTTTAAAAAGTTTATACCCCTGGATAAGAATCATTGTTATTGATATGTTTTAAGACCATTGTTTAAGGTTACGACTATAGATAAGAAAATTACATTGACATGACTGAATATAAATATACTTAAAGTGGAACTTGGTGGATGGTGAGCTTCTGCCACTATGGCACATACTTGCCTTTGTGCAACAGCCCCACAGTGATGAAAGGTCCAGAATCTGTCACCGCGTCCTTAGAAAGTGTCATCTATTCGACTAGCTCCATAGCAGACCTCCATGAAGACAGCAATCCTCTTTGGCCACTGATGCTGTAAACTCAGGCATGTGTGCAGGAGTTACATTCTCTGGTGGCTGGTTCTGCGTGCGGCACCACCACGCACATAGCCAAGCTCCACACTACATAGTGTATGTGCCATACAGTGCAGAGCCTAAACAAAAAGCCACCATGAATTTATTTTTGGACAAAAGATTGCATGTCTTGTTTGCCAGTTGGTACTACATCCTGGCGGCTTTTTTGTTTCCTGAGTTTCTGCTTTAGGATGTTGTTATCTTTGTGAATTGAGTCTACTGCCTACCATACAGTGGTTGTAGTACTGCAATTCCAACAGCAGATGGCGTATGCTATGACTCTATGCTATTATGAGTGTCAGGATCTATTCACAATTATCAATACACAGGCAGATCATAACCAGTTATTTCCCATCATTACACAGGCAGATCATTCCCATCACATCCATGTAACATTTCAGATCTGATTGGATAATAATTCGGCTCTTAAATCTCACCTTCCAAAATAAACATATTTTTGTCTGACAGGCCCAAATAGCTTGTGTACTCTCTGTGTATGGATATTTGGGCATTTTATCTGGCAGTTAGTTTGCATGCTCGTAGTAGTCAGCCTGCTATTTGTGAGCTTTGGTTCTTCCCCTCCCACCACTTCTGCTTTCACTACTGGGTGATAAAGAGGAGGGGGCTGGAGCAAAGGATCAGGAACCTGGACAGTGCATGTGGGATCTCTCCCTGATTTTGGGGTATGTACTGATTTTCTACTCTGGGACCCCCTGCACACCCTGATATTTCAGGTAAGGAACAGCCTACACAGGAACTTTTGTTTCACATTTAGCATCTGTTGATGTAGCCAAAAACATCCGCTTCCAGTACAAACCTCCTCTCTAATGCTGTCCTATTTGAATCACCGTTTTTTTCTGTCTGTCATTCTACCTGGTTGAGTGATGCCCAATGTCATCCATCCACTTCCTGTGAGCTCAGACTGTCCATAACACCCCCTGGACTCACAGCACTCCTGCACTAAGTTGCCCACGCTTGCAAATGGCACTGCTGGAAAAGTATGTGCAGGATATTTTTCATGGTGTGCGGGGGGCTGGAGTTGAGTTTTTTTATATCAAAAAGTCTGCAAGTTCAATATTAAAAAATTGCACCTGTTAAAAACAATGCATCTAGATGATGGCAGTGAAAATGATTCCCCAGACCCAACCTTTGCCAACAAACACAATGCTTCTGGGTATAGGGGTCACAGTGCTCAGGCGCAGTAGCCTGACCCAAGCAGACAAATGATTGATGGTGTCACCTCTCCATCTGAACCCCAGCAATGGGTTTTTGGATGAAGGAAGGAATAACTAAAAGGTTGGTATTAGTTGGCCATGTCTCTTTAAGCTAAATGGGAGGTGAATATACACTGCTTGCTGCTACTGCATCTAGCAAGTACTACACCCTTAATGCCATTTCATCAATTCTAAATGTTTATTTTTCTATTTTCAAAGAAAAAAAATACATTTATCTAACAATATTTTAAAAAAATGTGTATTTTTTTCAGACCTTCTCCCTGATTTCAGGTGCAGCAGATTTGTAGATAACTTACAAGAAAGAAGACTATTTCATCCACAAATCAATTCTGAGACTTTTCCAAACTATTGAAAACCTCCAATAATGTTTACATATCATTATGTCATAATATGGTGTAACAGAGTACTTGTAATCACAGGCATATATACATAAACAGCATTTATTGTGTGTAGTTGCCCAGTGGTGCTCAAATACTTTACAGACCCAAACCACAAGGAGCTCTCATATTCCAATACTGAGTGCCAATTAAAAAAAAAAAAAGATATTTGGCCCTGACTCTCGTTTACTCATAATTTGGTCTCTCAATGTTATCCCTATTTAATGTACAGCACTGTGTAATTTGTTGGTTCTAACTATCTATCTATCTATCTACTGGTAATCACCAACTCATTGGCCAGTCCCAAGGGATAAGGCTAAGTTCAGACAAGTAAAACTCAGTACTGGCAGATTAGAACACTTTGGGTTTTGGGGTTCCTGGAATATCTGCTTGGTTCTGGGTGCCCACACAGCCATGGGAGCAATTACAGTTTCTGTTTGTTACCTCTATCAACTTCTTTATTTGTTTCCTTTGCTTTGCATATTTTTATAAAGAAATGAAAGGTGTAATGTCTGCTAATGCCTCACCACACTGTCTACACAAGAATATTTTTGATAAAGAAAAAAAAAACACATTTGTGTAATGAATGATAACCACCTTTTAGCAAAATAAAAGATTTTGTTTCAATTCCTGCTGATAATTTGCAATGTGGTCTGAGAAGGTTGTGATCATTAGCATAGCAAATAAACAGGATCAGCATCTTTACAGAATATATAAGAGATGTGCAAAGCTAGGCCTGGTTTTACATTTTCACAAGGATTTGGCTCTGTTTGCAATTTGTAGATTCATCATTTTAATAATTAACAGGGTTGGGGAAGGTTGGAATACAGTCAGGGTCATATTGCTTTAGATTGCTTTAGATTCCGTCTGTGGTACTGGGACAGGAAGTGATGGAATATGATAAACAAGTTGTACCAACATGCAAAGATCCCCCTGCTACTTCTATGGATTAATTTCCTTGCATCACATCACACGCCAGCAAGGGGACAGGTGAGCAAGGCTCTGCTCTTTTACCAAGGTGGCTGTTCGCATGCAGAGACATTGCAGAGCAAGACCTGGTTAGTAATGGGTGAATGTTGCAAAGAGACCACAGACACTGATCACTAGTTTTGTCTTTGCCTTTTTTGGAACTCCCTTAACCTGGACAGTTAAGGTCCACTTTGATTAAAAACCCAATAGAAAAAAATCTGCCCCCCCTATAAAACCTTTACTTTGCTGTCCACCAAAATCATTTGTGACCTGAATAAGTATTCAAAAGGCACAGTGGCTCAGTGATTAGCACTCTGACCTTTGCAGTGCCAGGTCCCAGGTTTAAATCTCGGCTGGGGCACTATCTGCATGAAGTTTGCAGGTTCTCCCTGGGTCTGCGTGGGTTTCCTCCCACATTCCCAAAAAAAAAAAAAAAAAAAATGCAGTTAGGTAATTGGCTTTCCCACAAAATTAAACTTGGTAGGGACATGATATTGTGAGCCCCTTTGAGGGACAGCTAGTGATATGACTATGGACTTTGTACAGCACTGTGTAATATGTCAGCGCTATATAAATAGGACGTAATAACGAAAAAGCCTACAGGCAACCAATGTATGTGTAATATACTGTATATGTAAGCAGTAAAGACAAAGACACATTCTTTTTTTTTTTTTTTTCTTTAACTTGTGATGGACCAATACCATTCTGAAACGAATGCTGCATTTGATTACATTGGAGAATGGTTTATTATAAAAGACTGTACATACATTTTTTTTTTAACAGGTTATATACAAATGAAAAAAAATGATTTCCAATTTGAAAATAAAGAAACAAATTACTATATAGGTTTTCATGTTGTATAACAAGAGTATTTCAATAATGATGGATTAAAATTTAGGATACAAAAAATATTTCACAGCAGAGCGTTTCATTAAGTACAAAATAAGTCTTATGGTCCACTAATTCTACAATACAAGTTGCCATATATAAAGAGAGAACAGAACTATTTCAGACATTTTTGTATTAACAAATTTATATAAAATCTTCATTGTAATAAAAGATTGTGTTATAGCCTTCGCCTCATCAAAACCATCCAAGAAGTCAATGACCAGCGGATGTTTGACATTTTAAGACTTCTTATGCTGCAGCATGGCTCCAAGAGACAAAGCCGTGCTCAGATGGGAAGCACTTACCGGTGAGGTTAGCATAAAGGAGGCCCCAATCCAATGTAAATAGGTGAACTGACCTATGTTTTTTTTGCAGACAATACCCCCCAATGTGGATTATTTCACCCAATCAATATTGCCTTCCACCCACCACTGGATTGTTTCACCCAATCAATCAATATTGCCTTTCAATATCAGAGGTATAATGGTTGCTCAGCCAATAAAAAGGCCTGAACCTGCCAACCTCCGAGTACATTTTGCTGCCACAAATTGTAAAAATTCCTAATGTACACTTTTATTCTAGATAGGAAAATATCTATTCTTCCACCAATATCACCAGCAGATCTTCCATAGATAACATATATAAGGCAACCTGAATTGTAGACTCGGCCCTTTCATAAGGCAAATATATCTCTCAAGCTTCCAATGTGTTATTTTTACAGTCTGTTCCAGTGAAAATTGGATTTTATTTTGGTCAATGACAAAATGAGGAAATAGAGGCAACATGCAAAGTTTGTTAGCCCAAAGCAGCCGATCAGAATTTCACAGATATGACTGCAACATGAAAAACAATTGTCTGCTATAGGTTATTGCACAGTCATTCCTCTTTGCATGGCCTTATATCCTTCATTTTTACATAAATGATCCGGCATCACAAACTAAAGCTTACTGAAAATAGCCAAACTGATCTTTAAAGTGAAGACTAACCCACAATGATAAAGCCTCCATGGGGTTCCGCTGTAACCTGTGACTTCCTTCACTTTTTATTCCATTGATAGTAGACACAAATGGAACTTTCTGCTATGGGGACAGAGAAGTTTGATGTAGCCTGAATGTAACTTAGAATAAGTAGTAAACCACTAGCATGCAATTTCTAGGAATCTTCTTCCTTTTATCACAAGCATTACACAAACAGGAGAAAGTTTGGGACCAAGGCTATGTACACATGTGCAATACCTGTATATTCTTTCACAATCCTTTCCAACAACAGAAGACTGAACGATGCATACATGAGAACTGTACATACAGCACTGTTCTGCTCTATGAAGGGAGGAGAATGATGCTTTCCCCTTCACTTGCATTACAATTGTTCCTTGTTCATCAATCTGCCAGGACAGATCCATGAACGACGAGCAAGCCAGATTCTCGTCGGATATCAGTCCTGAAACTATTATTGGACGAGAATCATCCGACGTGTGTACGTAGCCTAAAACATAATAGCAGCTGCACACTACATGTATATGTAAATCTTAACAGGACTAATAATTAGCAAAAACTGGTATTTTAGCTTTTTCGCAAATGCTGTTGGCCCAGAAAAGTGATGCCCCTGATACATCTAGATAGGAGGAAGGATGAGATTTTCAACTCTTCTGCTTCATAAAGTAGAACTAAAGTTCCACTTTGAATAAACGGTGATCAAGCAGGTTGTTAATGGAGAAAGGAAGAAGCGATGTCTCTTCTGAAATAACTGTTCTTACCTGCCTGATCATCACCCAGCTGTGAAATTTCACTTCCCTTGCACGTGCTGGGAATAAATGGACTACCGAGCTCCCATGCAGTTACATCATCCGAATCCGGCCAATAAAAACGGCCACAGGTTTTTTTTTTTTTTTTTTCTCCACCCCCCCCCCAGGAACAGGATGACGAAAGTAACAATGGGGACAGGGTTTAGCTTTGCGAATCATAACTTGGAGCTCACAACAGGCTGCTATTCCTTGTCCATTGCAAAACTCCCAAAAACAGCAAAACTTAAGCATTGGTGTATTACAGCATTCAGCATCCTTCTGTGAATTCTTACCCAAGCCAATCATTTTCTTGGGGTCGGCCCACCATAAAATCATAATTAAAGCATGATTGTAGTTTATGCAATAACTCAGGGCAAGCAATGGTATTTATTATTAGATGCGCTTTCACCCAGTGTGGTATGAAGTCAACAGCATTTGTGATGAATCATAACCAGTAGTGAAATTCTCTCACCCCATGGTCCCCAGACTGTAAAAAAAAAAAAAAAAAACATATTGGAGAAGCTGAGATTATATTTTATCTATTATCTTCCTAACTATAATTGTTAAACTACTCTCACCATCTATAAATCAGAAGTATTTTAGTTAAATAATAATTCAGTGAAAACCAAACATTGGCAGTAATGACATGATTTATAAATCGTGCTGAACATGATTTTGCAATTATATAAAAAGCGTTTCCAAAGGCCTATGTAGAGCGGCGTGTAATACTTGATGGGTACAGCGATTACCTGTCAGAGAGCACGTAAACTTGCAGTGTAACACCTCAGTGCAAACGTTACTAGACCACTCGGTGAAGTTTTGTGGTGTGCGCAATGTGACTGCACACAAAGCTCGCAGTGTGTTTGAAGTCAGCTTCAATGTGACCTTATGTAACCTGTTGGTCCCTTATCACCCCCTTCCAAAAACAAGCAACAGCATTCAACTCTGCTACTGGATCACAGGGCTTTAGCAAAGCGTTGCTGCTATACGAAACGAGCCTGTGAGATCTTGGCACAAGGTCAGCTTCCTTTAACGCAACGTTAGTTGGGGATCTTTTGGAATGTTAAAATAACAATGCTTAGAAGTTAACAGTATCCATACATATTCAATAGAATTAAAAGAAACAATTGTTATGGCTATGGCAATATGTTATGGCTATTGTTATGTTATGGCTGCAAAAAGAAATTTAAACTGCCCAAATATGCCCTAAGTACCTCAAACTAATATATTTCACTTGCAACTGTATATCGTTATTTTCTGTGCTACCTTTATTATCTTGTTACAGTGGGAGTAAAACAAGCCAATGGCTGCCATGTTTGTGCTAGCCCAGCTTCAAGTCAAATCAACCCAAAGGAGTCAATGCAAACAAAGCCGGTAGGCCATAAGCCTTGCTAGCACTGCCAACATGGACAAGGATGTTTGAGCCTGGCTCAATCGGTACTAAAGCAATACCAACTCTGCAAGTGAAATACAGCCTAGCATATGGTATACCAAAGGTAGTTTGGTAAAAACCTACAAGGAACAATTTGGAGAAGGATATGGGGGGTTCTCGTTCTACATTTTAACATACGTACAATTCCGCTACTTGCGTGTGACAGCACAATAAATTCTAGTACCCTACCACAGTATGATTCCTGGTCCCCATCATACCAAAAAACAATTGGTTAGACATAAATGACCCTTACTGCAAACAAAAAATTAAATAAAAAATATTTCTTTGGGCAATGTTCTTCCTGTATTGCGATCAGTTAGGTTTGTGCCATGCCACCCATACCAAAGTGGTTTTAACCATTAAGTATTGGCCATGCCGCTCTCATGACAGCATATATCCCGATATTACATCATATAACTGTGTACAAAACAATTTATGTTAAGGTTGTAAAAGGTGCAATCGCTTATACATTAACATCCAATCAAATTTAAGTCATGCAGTGAAATCAGCGTTGTTGCCGATTATGAAGTATGGATATAGTTTATTGGAAACAGAAGTTCACATATACTTTCCAAATACAAAACAAAAAGAATATTATATATATATGTTTCTGGAAGCGTCTACAGGGTTTCCTCTTCCAGAAGGATTGTGCCTTTTTATTAACACTTCAGGTCTGCCTTTTGGCTCTGTACCGCGGGAAACCTTGCAAAGACAAATGGCCTTTTTAATTGAGAAATATGAACTTTGGTGTCTTTCTGTACTGAAGGATGGGGGACTCACGATGGAGATCTTAAAGAGGTGAAAGCGGCATGAAAAAAAAATACAGATCACAACCATTTTTTTTGTCTCACAAATGGAACACAGACTCGACAACTCCTGAAAACTGGTGAAGTCTTATGGTAATTACAATAAATTGGAAGCATTGTGAGGTTAAAAAAAAAAAAGTACATAATCCTTTCTGATCGCATGCCTTAAAAACAATTTTAAGAATGAACAGATAACTAGTAAAAATATGACCAGCAGTAATCACTCAGGTCCAAATGTTAAATGGTAATCTAACGTAGTGTTAGTTTTTCATGCTTCACGGAAAAATATACTTTAAAACATGTATGTGGCACAAAATGATTCATGATTTTCATTTGTTATACTACACCCTATAACCGCCGGTCAAAGAATTAATTAGAAAATAAAAAAAAAAAAAAAGCAGACACGGAAAGAAGCATAAACTGGTGTCCAGTTTGGTGATGTCTACAAACCGATTGGTGTACGTTCTATGGGTAGACGTTTGCCCAGAACACAGCTTTATTAGGGCTAAAAAAATAAAAGCCACAGTTTATATGAATGAAGATGTTACTCCTTACAATTAATTTTCAAAAATCAGATTAGACTTGGTACTTTAAGAAAACAAAAGAAAATCTAGATTTTTTTTTGTAAAATGTTAATCAGCATAGTGCATAATTGACTCCACCTAATTTCCCGGGAAGAGGCCAGTGACTCCATTGGATACCCCTTCATACCAGCCGTCGTCGTTTTTCTTAATGACGTAAATAATTGCTCCCTCCATAAAGGACAGCTCGTCTTCTTTGTCCTTTGCGTAGTCATAGATGGCAACAACTAGAAAGTGTAGTGGGGAACAAAAAGGATAAAAATTAGAATAATGAAGTAGACACAAAGCATCATTGTCTATAAAAGCCAAAAGACTTCTATGGCTTTCTGGAAATATTGCCCCTCAACTAACGATAGAATGTCCCAATGAAGACAAATGTAACTGATCGGAATGCAGCACAAGTAGTGGGCATGAGATGTTATCAGCCAATAAGACTCGACAAATGATCAACAGGCAGCACGGTGGCTCAGTGGTTAGCACTCTGGTCTTCGCAGCGCTGGGTCCCATATTCAAATCTTGGCCTTGGCACTATCTGCATGGAGTTTGCAGATAGTGTCATTGGAAAGGATCGTGAAAGATCATTTTCAACGACAATTATTGCACATGTGTACGCAGCCTAAGACACTATAAGTTGAGAAGGGCCACAGGCATAGGCTGCTTCCTTGACAGCATTTAAAGCTGTAACAGCACAGTGTAGATCAGACATTAGAATTAAGTTCTCATTTTAGAAGTGTGATAATAACTACCTGCAAGGTTGTCCATTCACTTACCTTTCTCAATATAGGACTTAGGGGCCCATACAGGGTCTCCATCAGCATAGGGATCACTGTACTGCACCACAGCAGCCTCTTCATCCTCATAGTCCACCGGAGGTGGTGGTGGAGGGGGAGGAGAATCATCAAACATTGGGATCTCATCAGGTGGGGGCGGAGGAGGAGGAGTAGGACTATCTGCAACTTAAAGAAGGGAAAGGGTAAAAAAAAAAATTATACAGCACATTCATAGAAGAATAACCTATAGTTACCAGCCCCTTCACTCCTATATCTCCTTTAAAAATGCAGCTGTCTTAAAGAAGACCTCCACTGAGAAATATTATACACAACCTTTGCAGTCTTAGGCCTATACCAAACAACCCAATCCACTGCCAATCTTGTGCTCAACTGCTGGGCCAGAAAACAATGAGGCCATATTCTGCCCTTCTGATCACTGGGGGTGGAGATGGGGTGAACCACTGGTCCAAGCTGAGGATGATAATTGATGGACTGGATTGTCTCAATCCATCACCAACATTTACAAATGGAACAGCCAAAAAAATTTGGTTGCCTACAATCAGTAGGAATTCAATTTATTAGTAGTGAGACAATCAAAAGTGAAATTATCAGTAGTGAGAAGATCGGAAAAGAAAAATACCTTAAAGCGGACCTAAGCTCAAAGTTTTTACATTACATAAAAGGACAGACAACCCTAAAAACTTTTTTTTTTTTTTTTTGCAACACATTTTTATTACCTTTCTGTCTTGATCGCAACCGGAAACGCTCCTGGCTGCTTTTTCTGCACATGCCCAATCTCAGCATATTTCATCACTAAGGGGAAAACAATCCTGATCTCATGCATGTGAAGTGAGATCAGCAGGCTTTTTTCCCCCTTTATAGCAGGCTATGACACCCCCGATCTCACACCTGCGCAGTGCGAGATCAGCATAGCCAGGAGGAGGAAGAAGGAGGAGGCTGAAGATGGTGGCATCAGGTACGAAGGAGAATTCCAGGACGGCGGAGGACCCAAATGAGGCTCCAGCGCAATCGAGTGATATGCGGAATTGAAGGGAAGTGTGAATTTTTTAGTTTTAGTTTAGTTCCGCTTTAAGGTACAAAACAATGATGCTTCTCCATTGATTTACCTCGATCTACAATAACAGAGTTGGACGGCCACCAGAATGACCAATGACAAATCCTGCGATTTCCGATAACGGGCATCACAAATGTGTTCAGTGAGGGAGGAGAGCCGGGTCTAAATCAGCAAGTCTGCAAAGGTAGGTTGGCTTTACACACCTCCCAAATCACAGCAGTAAAGGATGGAGGCTTCCTTTAAGATATTATAAACTGCTCTGAAATACTGCTAAATCACAATCAGAACTTAAAGGTTAAACTTACAGCAGCAGGAAAGTATACATGCATTCGAGGACATGCAGCCACAGCAGACAGCATCACCTTTGCCATTTCATTTTTATTTTGAAATATGCTTAAGAATGCAACCATTTCTGCAAACCCTGATCTAAGCAACTTTAAGGGTATATTCTTGGATGATTTCAATTCATAACCTGGCTACCTCAACATATCATTCGCACAAAAATGTTTCCTATCTGACCATTGTTAAACCAATCATACCTGAAGTATCTATCACAATACCTGGGTTACACCTGCAGGTGGCACTGCAGGACTTAATTTGAAAATCACATTCCTTGTAAAATTGAAGATATAGAGTGTATTATCATTTCGACTTAAACTGAAAGAACAATTTTAATCTGAATTTTGGCTAAAGACTAACCGAGCTAGATAAAGCCATACTGCATTCATCCGGCCATAACTAGCAAGGGGCAAGTTAATAAATAAGTGACCCAGTTGATCTTTTTGGCTCTCTGTAAGGGTAACATTCTTCCCACTGACCATTATACTAATAATGTACGGTGAGCTGTGGATTTTTTAATTATAGTAGGGGTTCCCTGAAGACCTGAATGTTATTTCAAGAGTTTAGGGTCTGCCTAGGGAAATGGTGCCCTAGGTGGACCCTAAACGTCGATTCTATTAGGCTAGGAAAAACTACACATAAAATTGATGCGACCATCGCACTTCAAGTTGATTTTCAAGATGATTGGAAAAATCCTCATCAGAACGGGGGTTATAATTTATATATTTTTTTTTATATTCTTGGAGTCCCCGACGTAAGATTTTTAGTTTTTAGAAAAAACCCTAAATAACACAAACTTGGACTATACATAAAACAAAATTTTACAGCTTTCCTAAGAGTTACACAAAAAAGTAACTCAAGTTACAAATGTCTTTGGACTTTAGAAAAAAAAAAAAAGAAAATTTTAAAACAAACCCAGCCCTAAGAGTTACAAAAGGAGCAATAAAACTAATGTTCCTGAAATAGAAGTTGGAGTAGAGAGAAGAGCTGTTATTAACACTCACAGAGATCCAAGTAAACATTTTATGACGATTTTCTAAATATGATAAAACTTTTTGTGGCTGCAATATGATGAGATCCTAGGACACAGAATTGTGTCTGGCCATTAAACTTATGTATACATAGCCAAACATCCCAAAGTGGCCCTGTGGTCCCTGTAAAGGAAAAGTGCCAGATGGGTACAAAGATGGAAAAAAAAAAAAAAAAGTGTCACCATAAGCACTGAAGAACTTATACCGAGGCCCGGGAGCTATGAACACAACTTGCTTTGATTATACAAGTTTCCACCAGCCAGCTATTACAGAGTCAGGAGCATGGGTGACTAACGTCATCCCTTGAGGAAGTTAATTCAGTAATGTATGATTTCCATGGACTCATTAAGTGACTTTATATGAAAATACTGGCCTGTATGTAGCCATCAAGCACTGGAGTTGGACAGACTTGGTCTACATCAGAGGTTTCCCAAACTAGGTTATGTGGAACCCAATTGTTCCTCTCCAGTGATGGCTAGGGGTCCTTGAACAATGGGCAGTTTTTGCTTCTCAGGTCAGTTACCACTGACACCAATGGTCTCTTTGCCTATTTGTTGGGATAACATTCTTTAAACTGACCACCCACATTAATGTGCAGTGGGCTGAGAATAAATATAAAGGGGGTCCCTAAGACCTGAAGGTATTTCACAGTGGCCTCAAGAGATCCAAAAGCCTCTCTACTAGTCTTAAATTACAATGGGCAGCCTTATGCACCTATAGGGAGGAAAGGCAAGCTCTTGACCATAGCAGCTGAGTGAGCCTTAGCGTCCTGGTTATTGGGTTTCCCATAGCATCGTAAGTTTTCTGAGCACATATGGGGCCTTTTTCCATAGCTGCACCCCCTGATGACTTTTCATGGACCACAGGGCCACTTTCACTTGATTAAACATTGCAACAAAGTCTACCAAGATATCTGTGAAATGTTTGTTAATGGCTTTTAAAGTTATTTTTAAAACTTGTGCGTTAGGTTTAGTAACTCTTCAGTACATACACAGGCCATATATCATGCAGTTGTATGACCCTTGTATGAAGAACAGCCGAGTGATACTTGAACCAGTGAAGGTCAGAAGCTCTCCAGCAGCCATATTGGCTAGGCCATGCAAGTAAGAGGAAAGGCTTGGTGCTCCATAGCAGTGAGAGGAAGGACTTACTGTTTTCCTGCACCCTGGCCACGAAGCCTGTGAGAGGTATCTGTGGAGTCATTTGAGGCATTGGGGGAGGGGGAGAAGCGATAGAAACTGGAAGCAGCGACACACCGACAGGGGACACGTAAAACGAGTGAGGAAAGAAAAGACAACAGGCAGAAGTCAGTAACAAGGACCAAAAGCAGCAACAAAACAAAATAAAAAACAAAAACCAATTACAGGAATTAATTGGTGTGAAATCACAAAGTTTTAAACAAATCTGTGACAATAGTTTTATTTGGTGAAATCATGCGCTGTTTTCCAGGAAACATTTGTGAAATACAAGTTAATACACATTCATCATTTTTACAACCATTTCCCCCTCCAGGCACGCCCTCCACTTCGGTCAGGTTCACAAGTGGAGCTGTGTGTGCCTAGACCCCCCATGCAGTTTTAGTAATGTGTAAAACAAATGTTTTAAAAGTGTTAAAACATGCCGAGTCCTTAAAAGGCAGAAGAAACCTTGTATTTCACTTTATTTTCACTGAAAACAAACTTCTGTTGCTTTAGTTTAGAAATACAGGAAATAAAGAATGTCCTTTTGTGGATTAAAAGAACAAAATTAAAACAGTGAGTGTAATCTGTAACGTGGATACAATGATCACTTTGCTCCTGCAGGTGTCGCTATTGCATCTGTACGCTATGCGGACATGATCGCACTTCTTTCCTTCAAATTAGAGTGTACTAATACATTTAGATGTGGAGGAAAGAATGGACAAAAAACAAGATGACTAAAAAAAAGGCTGCTTAAAATTGCTTACTGATTACACTTTGCAAAAGCCAAAAATGCAACATTAAAATCAACCAAAGTATTGTCTGACTGCTGAATATAGTCTGAAATTTAGTAGGAAAGGCTATCAATTGGGCGGAATACAAACTTACAGGACAGTATTTATATAGCACTGACATATTATGCAGCACTGTACAAAGTCCATAGTCATGTCACCAACTGTCCCTCAAAGGAGCTCACAATCTAATGTCCCTATCATAGTCCTATCTCTTTATTAGAGTCAAAGGTCAATTTAGGGTAAGCCAATTAACCCAACTGCACGTTTTTGGAATGTGGGAGGAAACCCACGCAAACATAGGGAGAACCGGCAAACTCCACCAAGATATTTTCCTGGCCAAGATTTGAACTTGGGACCCAGCGCTGCAAAGGCTAAAGTGCTAACCAGAAGCCACCATGCTGCTCATGATAATATATGGTTTTACTCCAAACACATGCAGTTAAAGTTATTGGTTCCCCCACAAAAATTGTCTCTAGACTGGTAATGACATATGACTATGGTAGGGACATTACATTGGGAGCCCCTCGGAGGGACATCTAATGACATGACTATGGATTGTAAAGTGCTGTGTAATCAGTTGACTCTTTATAAATACAAGTAAATTTTAACAATACAGAACTATACTAAAATTTAAAGTTATTGTGCATTTATCAGATGTACAAAGAAAAAGATATGCTGAGATAACAGGGAGGTCTGCCATGCAGTCCCATATTAGAGCACAATAGGTTATACGACATTACTCATGTTTAGGTTTTCAATGTCCAATTGAGGGACAATACCCCTAGTTCTTTTACAGCACTGCATAATATGTTGGTGCTATATAATTAGTGCCCAATATCAAAAGCAAAGTGTCCCAACACAGGTCGGTTCCAGTGTTTTGGGAACGCTGGAGGGAATAGGCTCTGAACAGTGGAAAAGTGAGATTTCTTTAAGTGGTATCTGTACATATTGTAATACAAAAACAAATGACTCTGACCTTCTATACATAATAGTTTATTGTTTTCTGAAAAGGACTGTGGAGCACTGGCCAAAAGAATGTGTAGGATGAATTCTTGTGAATGATTCAGCCCACAAACCACCTACCTAGCCTTGACGCAAACAGGTAATTATAATCAACATTAATTTCACAAGCACATGTCAGCACCACAAATAAACACACAACAGGTGAATCACAGACATACACTGCAGACTCCATCGCAACAAAGGGGAAAAGAAGCAAGTCAGTAATACACATGATTTGGGGCACATTCATACAATGAGTATTACACCAAAATTGTTTCTTAAATTTGCATATGTTGTCTCTGCTAAGTGCACATAATTCTGACAAATATTAAACATTTACAAAGTTGTATGTTTGCAAACTGAAGAAATTGCACAATTTACCAAAAGCGTTATGGCTTGAGAGCCTGAAAGTCACCTGCCTTCAGCCTCCAAGAAAGAATCAAGGGTGCTGGAGTTTGGCTTTACACAAATAACCGTCAATAATTAGTGAAAGTGCTGGAAGTGTTACAAAAAAATATATTACAAAAAAAATACACAAGGAAAAAAAATGAATGCAGCAGTGTCACAAACTGATGGAAAAGCATGAGCTTACTTGAGTTTTGTGAATACAAAGGCCCGCCATTGATATGAGGTTGTCCAGAAAACTGTGAAGTCACAGAGGGGGTCCGCCTGTATCCCCCGGAAGAAGCAGAGGATGTGTTGGAGTTGTGCCGAGAGATCTGCCTTGCCATTGAGCCAAACTGAGAACCTGGAGCCGAGCCACCACCAACTGCTTGCCGAAGAGAGCCGCACACAGCAATAGGTTACTTCATTATGCAGTGCAGTACAAAGAAGCAAAGCCTCAACAAGGTAACATTAAGGAGATTAAACTGGATTCCTCTATTTTGCAGACGAGAAACTTATTTGATTTGACAGTTCTAATCTGTATGATGTCACCTTGCGGGCATCATATGCAAAAAACTGCTTGTTGAATTTGCAGGTCAACGCTGAGCAACAATGGCACAATGGTCACAAGTAAACTGACTTTGCAAGAGGTAGCATGCACCATAAAGTACAGTGTAAACTAGGCTTAAGTTTGGTACCTGGGTCACCATCTTGTAATGTTGCTCTGGCATGCAAAAAAACTGCAACAGTTGCTCAAAATGCCATATACATATATACACATTTAAAATGATCACTGAAGACATAACCAGTCAAATATAATTGGTTTAAAACCACTCAGGCAGAAATAATGGCCAAGCAAAGTTAAAAATAAAAATTGAATCATTTGTGCAGAATATTTCATCTCTCTGATGCAAGATAAACAGATTCTATAGAGACACAAAACTGCATCCTTTACCTGAATGTAATTGTTGATGCGACTTGCACATCATTACAAGCTTACAGTAACCATATCTAAAACTGAAATAATAAAAACACCCATATAACAGCAATCAGCACCCTTGTTTGAAACCTGCCAGGATGAGCTCAAACTTTTAGGGAGTTTTATTCCCACAGGGTCAGAGCTGACTCACGGGCTTGCACAGAATCTGCTAAGCAGGACAGCATTGTTATATAGAAAGCTGAACATGGCTGCCCCATTGTGCATTTATATTCAAAAACTATACATAGAAGCAAGGCTTTAAAAACAAAGATAAACTCCAGGCAAACTACAAAATATTTATATTTGTTCTTACAATTGGTAACTCTGTTCTGTTAGGCGTTTGATCCAGATCCACCTTAGAGATATTACATTAGCGCTTTCCCTGCTTGTAGGCAAGTTACCAGAGTTTGACTGAACGCTCTGTGCATTGCAGGACCTGGTTGGCTCATTTAGATCAGTGATTTTCAACCACTGTGCCGCGGCACACTAGTGTGCCATGAGGGATCTTTAGGTGTACCGTGGGAAATTATCCAATTACCAGTGTCTGTGCTGTAGTGACTGGCAGAGTAATGTAATACTCTTCCATGTCAGTGGGTGGCAGTAGGTAACAGTTTTCTTGTTCATTCTTAGAGACAAAAGAATTAGCTACAGAGTGTCATTTTGTAACATTTTTGATTTGTGGTGTGCTGCAGGATTTTTTCAATGTAAAAAAATGTGCCGTGGCTCAAAAAAGTTGAAAAACACTGATTTAGATGCTCCTACCACTTCTAGTCTCCTATGAGGAGGTTCCTAGAAGTTCCAAATAAAATGTAATATTTTTGGTGAACAAAACTTTATTTAGTAGCTTTTCCTATTTTCCTGAAGTTTAGCTTTTTACAAGTCCTGATAGGATGACGCATATTAGGATGATAATCTAAACTTTAACATTATATACTAAAATCTATGCAAAGAGTTAAGTCCACCTACATTGTCAGTATACGGAAAATACGTGGTTCTATTTCTAGTTCTTGAAAACATGCAACTATGGGGGTTTGCCATATTTGCTAGCACAATGTAGCTGTTTGATTAAAAAAAAAAAAAGGGAGGGGGAAGCCTTTACGTCCATAAAGATGATTTGAAAAATGCCATCAATGAACATAAATCTTCAAGCAATTCAATTCAGGCCGCTTGTCCTAAATAGGACCGTCACAAAAGAAGATGCATCAAATTCAAGCCTTCAAATGTCTCCACAGTTCTTGCCCCACTTACCTTTCTGACCTGGTTGAAAAAAAAAAAAAAAAACTCCCCTAGCCGCTTTCGATGCTCCCCAATGACTTTCTCACTCATAACCGGTTTACACTCATGGCTCCAAATCTTTTCTAGAGTTGCCCGACTCTCCTGAATGGTCATCCGCCTCCTATTCGGCTTGCTTCTATTTTCTGCTCATTTAAAAGAGCAATCAAAACCCACCATTACAAAAACTTTCCTACCCATCTTTTTCTTTCTTTTAAAATTCTTTTTTCCTATTGTGTGTTACTTCCCCCACCCCCTAGACTGTAAGCTCTTTGGGCCAGGGTCTTCTCCTCCTGTATCACTGTCTGTCTGTCATTTGCAACCCCTATTTAATGTACAGCGCTGCATAATATGTTGGCGCTATATAAATTCTGAATAATATTAATATTTTTATGCAAAGATGCTGATTACATGGTTATACAAATGCATGAAATAAAATAAAATCCACTATAATATATTGCAACAACTTTCTGGTTCTTGCTCTTCAGTAATCATTTTATTTGCACATGATCATTTCTGATAAACATAATGGGTCACAAGTTCCAATCCATCACCAATAAATTAATACGCCTGAAATTAGCAGGTTTAGCTTCATGCAGAATACATCATTTTTTCCATTTGATGAGTAAAAACGTCCTGTACACTTTCTTGCCAAGTTTACAACAGTGTAGTTGATTACAAGTGACCCACACTGAATTCAGTGAGAGCCATAAAACCGGATATTTCCTCATTTTTAAAAGGCTGTCCAGGAAAGAACCGAACTCTCCTGTGTTCTCTCTCCAAATCTTACCACATATATGTGCTGTAGAAGCAGGAAATGTTTTGCATTAACTAATACAAGTTCAGTTTTGGGGTCATTTAGAATGTGAGCTAGTAAAGAAGTTTAAGAAACAAGCCGGGCAGATGTACAGGATGAGCATCATGAAGAATAGAAGTGCCATGGAGCAGATTTGTTGTATTCCTAAATCTTTTTAAATGCAAAAATGGTATATTTGTGGAGTAAAGCCGACTTCACCAATGTCTTCTTCATAACTCACACTGGTATAATCATGGTGGGAAAACAAATTGTTTCTAAACCTTTGGAAACTGCTGTTCTGGGCTACCTTTACTATGCATGTACTAAACCAGCCTTGAGATCAAACTGAGTACCTGTAGAGCCCTGATAAAGGGGGCACAGAATCCCATTTACAGATAAAGAATGAAAACAAAGTCTTAGGCCTTCTCTTCTGAATTAAGGAGTTGCCCCTTTTGGATCTAGGAGTGAGCTCACATCACTTGCTAAAATAATTGGCATTTTCTTGTGTCAACAGCACCTGTATGGCCCTGGAGCAATGGTCAGAGACCAATCACCAAGCATAACTTTTCATGCAGTGCTAGCCAGTCAGTAGCAGTGCCAGAATACAGACCCTAATGTTGGGAAGTCCCAACTTTTAATACTGGTGATGCAGACAGGTATGTTTTGCAGAAAGGGCCAGGCAATGTCCCTTCTGCAATAACTGCTATTACCTGCCTGATTGCCACCAAGCTGTCAAATTTTGCAGAGCTGCACACTCCCAGCTTACTTTGTGCATGCCGGAAATGAATGAAATCCTGCATGAGGGTTACATCATATCAGCCTAGTCAATCAAGATAGCCAAAGACCATTTCAAGGAAGAAAAACAGAATGGGGATAAGCAGTGTTCCCAGCTTTTCAGTAAGCACCTAAAAAAATCCGGGTGGTTACTAAAAAGTGCTGGGTGTTGTGCCTGGCTAACAGGGGCTGGGGAGAAAACTGCAAGTATTGTGTGTTTAGTGCCACTTTAAGCCAAGATCAAATGGCCCATCATATGTTCATATGGCAAGCACATTTGAAAATACTGGGGTGAGATGGTCAAAATACCTTCTGAAAAGATTTTAGAGCTGTGTGAAGACCAAATCTCATTCTATAACCTGCTAGCTAGCCAACTACTGCTAGCAAGTCAACTTGCAAGGGGATATCCTACTATAGATTCAACAAAAAGACTGCTCAGACACAGCATTTTTCTGGTTCTTTTCCAGACAGCCTCTTTAAAATGTGGACAGGAAAAAAAAACCTATGGCAGAGGTAACAGATTCTGCAATTATCTGGCCTTACACAATCTAATTTGTCTGTGAGATGTACTGCAGGATGATACATCTCAGAAGCAGTAATATTGTAATGTGTCATTATTTATTAACCATGTCTGATTGAAACTTAATAGCTGATGGCAAGGAAAGTCTGCAGGATGTTTAGCAAAGCCTCTAAAGTGAAATGTAACTTAAGGAATCCCTTAGAAGATTATAATAATGCAACAAAGCTTGCCAAGAAACAGAAATGGGAAGATGATTTATATTTCATAAAGCAGCAAAACGCTTTTTTAATGCTTTCACCTCCTGTTTAGATTATAATGGCTCAATGGGTGATAAGTGGTAATTAGGAGTTGGTTCACACCAACCAGATCTGCTCACAGTTTTCCACTGCCTACTTTGGAAACTTATCCTACCATTAGTGTAGCTAAGGTTTACCCACTCTGACCTGACCTTTAATGTCTATGACCGTCTTTATACACTGGGATTGAATTGTCCTTCATTCAAGTCATTTCCAACACAGAAATACACTGCATTAACCTCTGATGGGACACCGTGTTCAACCCAGGAACTTGTTTTAAGCTGGGTGGGAAGAAGATGTAGGTGGGTGGCAGCCCCTGTATTGTGACCCAACTCATTAGTAACCACTTTACAGTCGGGTGGTTGCTAAAAAGTGCCAAGTGGTGCACCCAGCCTAAAGGGTCTGGGGAGATCACTGGGACGGGTAACACATTTACAACCACCAGAAACTTTGGATTGAGCAGGAGGGGGAAGGGATTTCTGTAAGACAATTCTTACACCGAAAGTCACTTCCTGCTTAACCCAGACAGTTATCCCAGTGGATCAGAAAGTTCAGAAAAGCCCTTCAGATGTTTGATGTACAGTTCATTCAGAAGTCCCAATGACAGAATGCTAGGTAATCTATAGGCTAGAGGAAATTGTCTGGAAATATCTGTAATTAATAAGCTGCTGTACAGTAAGAGGTGGGATTAGGCTGCAATCAATGGGTCAGATGGCAACTATATTCTAAAACAATCATGTCAGTCAGATGACTAAGCAATGGGCAATGGGACTAAGCAACCTCCTTTTGTTTTATTCACTACACACTTATGGTCACAAAGGATTTAAGTCTTGTATGCAACAGTCAACTGCAAAGCACACTCTGAAACCACAACTTCTTGTAAGCAATGGTTTGCAACTTACACTGGTAATAATGGTGCTAGGAAACACCTTCTAGTCCACTCATCTGCACCATTAGGAATTAATAGCTAGAATGGCAATAGGGCTAAAAGACCTATCATATAGAGCTAAGTCTATAAATTATGCATGTGCAGTACGCCAAATGTATGTTTAGATTAGATATTAATTTAGGGGGAAAAAATAGTTATAACTGAAATACATATAAAGTTATTCTATTTCACTTAAGAGGCTTTTATTTTTATTTATTTTTTTTTGTTCAACAGATGACATTACATGGATTAAAGATACATGATAAGTCGTGTGAGAATCACCTATGGATCATTAGACACCAGGAAATGAATCTACAATTATTGGTACACCTTGAAACCACCATGGATTAATTAATGTAAGAAGTCACCCATAGTCCATGTTGTGGAGGTCTCACCTGGAGGAGGGGGAGGTGGCGGAGGAGGTGGTGGTGGTGGTGGTGAAGGTGTGGGACCACCAGAGATACCTGGGGGAGTTTGGGTAGTGAAATAATGTGTATTGTCAAAACACAAAAAGAACTTCAAGTGATGCTTTGAAGACTCAGAACATAAATTTATGAAAAGACCCCAAAACCCATCCCTAAACCTCTCCAATGAAATCCTGTCCAGAATATGTTGTCTACATCAATCAGACCCCAGAAGTCCTCTACAGGGTAGTGACTGGCTGCTATGGGCAGGATCTAAATGTTTGCTTTCTTCGTTTGAAATGAGCCTCTTTTAAAAAAAAATACATTATTGTGGACTGGACAGAACTCTTCCGTGCTCTGATTCCTCGCAGCCAGTACAGAATAAACTTGAAAAAAAACTTTCAGACACCTATCATAACTTGATACAAAAACAAGTGGATTCATTACTTGTGAAGACTGGTTTAGGTGTCTATTCAATAAAGAAATTGCTATAACTGGCCATATACCTAGAACAGTTTAGAGCCCTGAATAACTGCTTGTTAATTTTCTAGATACCTGTATCTTTAAAAAGCGTGCTAAAGAATAATACAATTTCCAAGGTGTCAAAGTTATTTTCTAACACATTGAGTAAAACTGTAAACGATTAGCGTTCTTGCACAATTGTATTACTATGCAAGCGCCACCACTCTTTACAGACCACTGTAAGGTGTTTTATGAAACCTAAATTCGGGCTCGTATGGGGAAATATAAAACTTTGAATTGTTCAGTGTTACTTTGCTCCTAACCAATGCTAGCCATCATCAGGTCATCTCTTAAATAGATGGCTCACTAAAGCTACTTTGACATGGATGACCTCTGTATTGAATGTATTTAATAAATGGGCCCTATATATCTTGCTAATGGCCCAGTATAAAACAGTGAACGGGGGACAAGCCTTACCTGGTCCAACAGTTGGTGGAGAAGGTGTAGGAACAGCAATGGGAATGCCAATACTGCTGCTGCCACTGTTTTCTCGACTGCCACTCCCTCCGCTGCTGCCGCTGTTAACATGAAATGTCAGATGTCACTAACTGTCTTTCAACCTCAGATGCAGACTTCTGCAATAGTACATCGGCATGTAAGCTTGCCTGCTTACTACCAATAGGATGGGGCCCTCTTCACTTCCCCCAGACCAGCTCACATTTAGCCCATAGCAAGACATGCTCATGGTTCAGTTCCACCTTAAAACTAACCTCCGAGATTGGTTTAGATTGAGGTCCTTCCAGAGTTCTCTTTTTGACTTGCTAGAAAAGCCACAAATAATACAAAGACCAACGGAATTCCTGTTTTGTAAAGGGGTCAATATTGGCAGCATATCTATTTCCTTTGTATAGGTTCTCTTAGTGTAAAAATCAGGTTCACTAGCTGAACACTGCAGTTTCTAAATTATTCAACATTTCAGGAGCAAATTACTCCACTCTAGTAACAAGCTGATCTTTTTTTTTTTCTCTAAAGCTGCACCTGAATTATGTACTAGAAGCAATTTTCTTACACATTACTTACATGGCTTTGGGTTTTTAAGCATAAAACATTATGACAAAGCCATTGAAGGTAATATATAACCAATAAAAAAGAAGATGGAAGACAATTTACCAAAACCTCTTACAATGTAAATCCAGAATCAAGTACATGAATGAGTACAGTGACCTAAAAATCTTTTACCTGTGCGTTCTTGGCCTCTGGTTCAGGGAAGCAGTTCTACCAGGACTGTGCTGACTTCCAAGCCTAGCTGGACTGGTCATGTAATCATTTGGAACCGTTGGAGGTTTGACGGGCTCCAGAGTTTTGTATGGGGTATTTCTCCTGTGAACCATTAACAAACAAAAAAAATTAATATAAATGACATTAGCTGACCGCACCATTTGAAGTGATACCCAAAGATATCTTGGAGAGGTTGGATGAATCTGGCCTAGACCCAACTCCCTCTAAAACAACTGAAAGAGTTCTCTCTTCAGCCTAGGAAAATGGATATACATGTTTTAGGACACTGCAAGTTTATGTTCATTGTATTAGATGAAAAGAAAGTGGTTTTTAGCTGTAAATAACACTAAAGAGAATCAGTCACAACCTAAGGTTATGTACACATGCGTGTACAGCACTCGTCATCCGTCCTGGGGATCCACAGACTATCGTGATGAAAGCATAGTGAAGAAATGCAGCAGGGTGCCGCTCCATCATTCTCTCCCCTCCCCATAGAGCAGAACGGCACTGTATGTACAGCACTCATTCACGCATTGTGCAGTCTTTTGTTGTTGGAAAGGACTGTGAAAGAAACATTTACTAAAACATTTAATGCTTAAAGAACACAGATCTGAAATTATGTATATTTATATAGTCTTCCTAAGGTTCTAGTGTATTTTTGGGATTGTCAGCTGCCAAACTTGATTCAGATAACCTATGGGATCTGCTAACTATGCATAACCTCAAATAACAGACCCTCTGTAGTTTAAAAGGAATGCAAGTCGTCCCAGGATTCTGTAGTCAATGTTTTTACATTCACTTAATAAGTGGGAAACAACAGGGACAAAATCAGGGTTTAGGCAAAAATAGCAGTGGGGGGGGGCATTATATTGACCATGCTAAAGAGTCAGTCAGGAGACTGCTAGGACTAGTGCAAGGAAATGTCCACGGGGGGCACCAGAGACAGAAAGGAGGACGGTGGGCACATTAGGCAAACATAGGAACTGGACTGGAAATTTCCCCTGCACATTGTAGAAAATTGTAGAAATTAAGAGATAAGAGATCCTCTTTTTTGACTAACAAACTTTAAATATGGATGCTTCTAAGATTGCTTGAATGTCTTCTTCAGGGCTCTTGGTTATTCCAAGAGCTTGTACCTTCCAATAGGTTAGTGCAGCCTTTCTCAACCTTTTTAACATGGGGAATCCTTGAAATAACTTTCAGGTCTTTGGAAAATTTCTTTAATTTTTTTACATCCACAGTTTACAGTACATTAGTGTGGTGGTCACTTGGACAAATGCTTACATTGCTGCCCAGTGGGAAGAACATCAACCTTACAAAGAACAAATACAATTATTGACGTTACATGACCTGACCTGAGTGGCACAATCTACTCATTTCCCAAGGAACCCCTAACAAGCTCTAAAGCAACTCTGGAGTTGGGGCTAGAAAATCTTTTGCATTATTTGATAGCAAACATAGATAGCAACGTAAAATCCTCTTATACGGCTTATTCTAATTAGATAGATGTTGCAAAGATGCCAGATTTACCATTACCATGCAAGGCCACCAGGGAAAGCCTGGTGGCCTTGCAAGTTACAGCAACAATGGATAAACAAAAACACTACAAACCTGAACTGGACATGGTCTCTTTTCTGATTATTTTTTGGTACATCTACAAAGAATAATCTGACTCTTATACACACACACTTCAAAAAATTAGGCAAAATGACTTACCCCAAGGTACCCCGGCCTGGCATCGGTGGACTGGGTGGCTTCTGAGTAGGTGGATTTGTTCGGGTTAAAGTGCCAGTCCTTGCTGCCTGGTTTCCACCATGCTGGATTAAAAAAATACCAATGAAATGGGTTAATACTCTATTAATCTTTAATTACTACAAAATCTAATATCTAGAACTAAAACTCATATTAAAAATGTTAGGATTCCCAGACACAGCTCAGAGTGGATCGCATTGATATCGACTTTTAAAATATTGTATTAAAATAAATTAAAACTTTTGCCTTTCACGTAGATCTAAAAAAGGTCATAAACTCAAAAGGTTTTCCCAAAAAGAATTGTGGTATATGATTTCTTATTCCTATTCTGTTGAAGCAAAATATTTAGGGAGACAAGTTTATAATTGCCTGAACAAAATAAATCAGAAAACATATGCAGAATATTTCTGCAAGAAAGAAAATTTTCCTGCCGAATTCCTGTAATCTAGCGTCCTTTAATCTTTTTTAAAAACTTTTTAGGCTGACAACACCGGGAATCTGCTGCACTGTAATCTTAACCAGTGTTGTCGAATTTGCCCAGTGGTTCCTTTTGGACTACAGACAACCTGCCTCTCTCATTTCCAGCATCAGGTGTTCTGTAGTGCAGCACTGAGGTTGTGAATAATTAGCAGTTTGGGGTTTTTTTGCCCAGACATAGATTGCAACACCTTTAGTAGATGCTGTAACACCTTTCCAATAGTAAGTGGCAGTAATGTATGATAAAAATGCAAATACCCCTACAAAATTGAAAAGCCACTTACAAAAAAGGGCCAATGTCATCATTTTTTTGCTTTTTAATATACTATAAATCAGAAAAATACCATAGCACACGCCCTTAATCATCTGTCTCTTTAAAGAGCCCTATGTCATATACAGAGTTGAATCCAGTTGTCTGGGAAGCCTTCCATAAAATGCAAGTCAAGAAAGCAGAGATCTATAAATGAGGAAAGCGCTAGGATTAGATGGCGGTACTACCAAGGTGTCAATACATCAATAATATATTGCCACATCACTCGGCACACACAAAATTAAACTATGTATCCTGAACAACAGCCAAAAGGGAGAGAAAGGAAGAAAGGATGGAGGTTGTAATGGACTGATAGCGATGCAGCCTCGGTTACTGAGTGGGTTTAAATGAGAAAGAGCACCTCTTACCTTGGCTTTTAGCCACTTAATGATGGCAAAGGGAGAAACAGAAAAGTAAAGATTAATGGATTGTCGCAATGAGAAGTCACATATCAGACATACACAGAAAGAATTTGCGGTTTTGTTCTTCCGTTATAATGCTACAGTATGCTGCCTGCCAATGTAGAGGTCACTTGGATAAATGCATCAATTGCTTACATACCAATACGGTGATCATTTATAAAGGAAGGTTTACATTTTGTATTGTATACTAAACTGCTTAAACCTCAATCATAGGAAGTGGTCCTTCCAGCAAAAATAATTTATGAATGCCATTGATTATTTTGTTCCCATGTAATTGCTTTTAATACAAGTCTCTAGCCATCATTAGTCGATACATTTTGCCCAGTTGCTTTTATTATTTTTATGCAGAATTAAAAGGCTGAGTTGTAAAAAACTACTGGTTCAGAAAAACTTGATTCTCCCAATCAAAATACGGCTTTGAAGATTCAGGGACAGTTCAGATTTCAAAGTGGCTGCAAAATGTGTATTTAAAGCTTGACAACCACTTGAAAGCCCCATTTAACCTGCCAGATTTTTGTAACCACCCAAGGATCCCATTCAGACCTTCACATTTACCTGTGTCTTGGCATTTAAAATGTTTTTTTCTTTTCCAAACATTGGTAGGAATGAAAAGGTGAAGGGGCATTGTTCTGAACAAATCCTCAAAAAGGAAAGAAAAGTAAAATTTTGGTACTTATGAGCAACAAGAACGATCCTTTCTTTTGGACAGCAGGACACAGAATCTATTTTATTTGGTCATGGTATACAGACAGAAGGCACAAACACTTGTACAAAAATATGGAAAACACAGGAAAACCTTACACCCTGTGGTTGGTAAAGTTCATTTAAAAACCCAAATCCCATCACTTTTTTATAGTGGGCAAGGACACATTACACACATGACAGAAGGACTATAAATACAATGAAAAATCATGACAATTAGAATAAGACACATTATGTCACCAAATCTTTGATATGTAATATGAAGCAGCTGTGATTTTATTTTTTACATTAAACTGTATGCCAACGAATCAATTAGTAACAAAGTTATAAAGATAGTTTCTCCTTCTTCAAACAAGGTATGCCATCATCTTTAAATGATGTGCTGCAGTCATATATAACCCTGTGATCCAGCAAGCCCCATGAGAAATCAACCTTTTGCTGGTTAATGACCAACTGAGGCATGGAAGCGGATCTCCCCTAGTGTGGTCAGTTTGCATCTAGGGAGCAATAGGATGCCATGCTCATGCATGGGGTGTCTAAATAGAATGTCAGAACATGTCCGCCACTATCCCAGTGCAGCTCCTTCTGTATTCTTCTGCAGAAGAGAGGGGCCGAGTGGTCACACGACTACAATGACCCAGCAAAAAAAAATTTACTTGTTTTTTTTTTCCTTGAAAGCCTTGCTATGTGTTAGTGATTGTAACTGGGGTGTTTCTGCTTTTTTAAATCTGTATTTACATACATTGTATTAGCTACCCAGCTCACTATCTTCCGTGTTCTCATTAGGGTATCTATAAAAGACTGCACACAGCATGCAAGTTAAATTCTTTTCTAGAAGCAACAGAACATAAGCCCTGGAAACAAGCAAAAGTCCTGGCTCTGGCCATCTGTGAAGCATGCACAGCTGTGTGGGTGGACTGAAGCACATAACCCATGGCTCTCTATAGCAGCAACCCCATGACATGTTAAAGGCCGCAGCTTCCTCATCTGAGAGAACAAAAATATCAGCTAATGCAAAGCCAAAGAGGAAGCGGCATGAGGACTGCAGAGGCTCAGTGGGGAAGGATAAAAAAAATAAAAATCACAGTATATCTCAGGCTGTAGGATCTTGGAAAGGTTATCGCTCAGATTTTGCTTCTCGAAACACCACTAACTACTAACTATCTAATATCTGGGTTCTGTAAGGGGACAACGAAAAAAACACTAGCTATTTGAGGTGTAAAATGAAAAATAAGTAGTAGTAAACTAACACAAAAAAAAAAAAATGTTTTCTATGGCAAAAGGTCATTTTCATGCGAACACATTCCCAGTTCTCAATCTGTAGCATTTGTTTGTAAACTCGACATTTTGATGACAAAAAGTCTCTTTTTGTAAAGCAGCAGATGCAGATGAAATTATGCAAACAGCTTGGTAAACTGACCCCAGTGGATCTTAAAATAGTTACTGTTTTCTCAGGACAAAAAAAAAAAAAAAAATATATAAATATTCAATATCTGGCGATAAATGTTCATACTTCTGTCTTTTTGAAAATGATACAGAAAAAAAAGTTTGCTTTTTAGTTTTATATTATAGTTTGCCTAGGGTCTGAAATCCAATTTTGTTAATTTCTGATTAGGATTTAGCGTAGGAAAGGGTTAAAACCCATAAGGTTACTTTTTGCTGCACTTCCTGTCCTGTACAGGAAGTTAGAAGACATCTCTAAAGTACATTTTTTCCACCTGGGAATAGTTACTGAGTTGGGGAACTTCCTTCCCTCATTGAAGCAACATCTCTAAAATGTTATTTTTTTATTTCACTTGCAGCCCATCATCCTCAAGAAAAGTTAGGCTACGTACACAAGTTCGATGATTCTTGTCAGATAATTGCCAATATTGGAGGAGAATCTGGTGTGTGTACAGAACTTGTTCATGGATCCATTCAGGCACATACATGAACGAGCAACAATCGTAATTGAAGTGAAGGGGAGGGGAGAGAGCACAGCAAGGTGCAGCTCCATCATTCTCCCCTCTCTATAGAGCAGAATGGTGCTGTATGTACAGCACTCGTTCATTCATCGTTTAGTCTTTTGTCGTTGGAAACGGTCGTAAAAGATTCTTTCTAACAACAAATATTGAACATGTGCACGCAGCCTAAATTACAAATGATGGGCAATTAGGGTGCCTTTTAAAATGGTACACCTCTGCAGTCTTTATGTATTTTACATTAATCCCTTGATACCAAGATTGGAAATCCTGCACCGAAATCACAAGTGGAACCATTTAAAATGATCCACATTAAAACCTAATTAGGAACTGCGCATTGTACATATGGTTACTGTTTAAGGGTGGCATTGGGAAATAATGAATCATTTGGCCATTGGTAAATTTTAGATCATTTTGATAGGAACCTCTGTCCAGTTGGTATTGGATGAATGGGGAAACAACTTCCTGTGTCTATAGGAACAGACGTGAGAGAACATCTTCTAGACAGGGACAGCACATTCATTTAGTAGGGTTAAGAGGGTTGGAAAATCTAGAAGTTATTTCATAGCTCTGTCTCTCCCCTTGACACCTCCAGCCTCTCCTTTCTTGCTCTGTTAAATTAAATGTTATGTTTTCCTAAACAATTTTTGCAAAAATTTGTGCATGCAGCCTTTTTCCTTTTCTTTCTAGTGCCAATAGCGCTGACGTACCCCCGGTAGACAAAGCGGTACAACCTGGGAGACCAAGCTTGCAAAAACCTTTATCATCTTGGGTTATTGTCCATTGGTTATGTGACAAATCTAATGAAGATCGCAGATGAAATATAATCTTAGCTGAGATCTGATTTTAGGTGTAACCAAAGTAAACCCTAAATAAGAGCCATATTTGTAATTGGACAAAAGTATATTGGATTGTAAGGGATGGCACTCTTTGGACCGTTCTCATGGGAACACGTCTCTTTATTAGACAACATCCCAACTGTCCCTGTTCTGGTTGCAATTGAAAGTTTTGTACCCCCACTTTTACTTCTGGTGACATTGGTGATCAGGATAATTAAAGAAAGTGATTCCTCCTTATGGGGACATGCAAAAATGTGCTGCTCCCTGACATCTCTATCCCAGTCTTAATGTTTTGGATAAAGCCAGAAATTGTCAGAATTTACATTAGGTTTCTCTTGCTGCTTTACTCAAGGGAAATCTCCCAGAATTTCCTGTCCTGGTGGCTTTTCCTTTGCATTCATAGAAAGTAACAACTCGCGTACAATAAAGGATATTTAATATAGCCAGGCGACCCGCAATGGGATATGCAAAGTGCAATTACCACAGAAACTAAACTGATCCTGCAACAGACGTCTACTTGTTTGCTTTGTGTTGGGAAACATTAGCACCAAGAACACTTGGCCCTTCTGTGGAAATCTCTATTTTTATTGTTTAACTCCTTCTTGGGAGGAAAAATATCTATAAACCTGTATTGTCAACATCTTGTTGTGTCCATTGCAAAGTTCCTAGACAACTGATAAGCTTTTGAGGGCCCATAGTAAAGAAGTCATGCCCAGTGCACAGCTTGGACCACTGGTGCTTCATCCATTTTGAACAGCATAACTTTGCACCTAGCCACTGCCATGAAGAAATGTTACCTGTGGGTTAAGGTGTTGTGCATTTAAAAATATGCCACAGGTGCATTTGTAATGTGTGGGTAGAAATACACGTTAACATGGGTAACGCAACAAAAAAATGTATGTTATTGAGTATTAAAGGTTGGGAATAAACAAAGACAATGAATTGGAAGGGATAGGGAGTTGGGTGAAGCAGAGCTCTGATTAAACGGATTGGCTCTTTGTTCTTCCTGCATACCAGCTCTATTGTACAGAAACTGTCAACTTTGGGTAAATAAACAACCTTGCTTCAAAAACTCCATTTAATGATGAATTACGGACCTGCAATCATGTGCCTACAATTTGGCTTAGTATAGTATATAACAGTATAGATGTACTTTTATCATGTACCGTACAAACCTAAAACAGCATTTCACAGCAGTATCTTATAACACATAAAATAAAAGTGTTTCAAAGTAAAAACCTCCTGTGCGTTGCTTTCAAAATCCCTCCACAGTTCTTGTCCCATATACCTTTCTGACCTGGTAGAAAAATGCTCCCCCAGCCGCTCTCTCTGCTCCTCCAATGACCTACTAATGACTTCCTCATTTATACCCTCGTCACACGCAAAGCTCCAAGACTTTTCAAGAGCTGCCCCAATTCTCTGGAATGGCTTTCCTCGTCCTATTCTGCTCCTTTAAAAGAGCACTCAAAACCCATCTTTCCAAACTTGCCTACCCATCTTTTTCTGTCTCATAAAACCCTTACTACTTACCACCACTACATATCTCTGCTCCTATTGTGTGTTACTTCCCCCACCTCCTAGATTGTAAGCTCTTTGGGGCAGGGTCCTCTCCTTCTCCTGTGTCACGGTCTGTATTTGTCATTTCTAACTCCTATTTATTGTACAGCACAGCGTAATATGTTGGCGCTAAAGAAATATGGTTTATTAATAATAACCATTCTGAATTTGATGCACATTAATACATCAGGCTTTTAATAGGAATAGAAACAATTATACTCCCTGGCAATGTACTGGGTTGCTGGAATGATTCTGCATGCTTGTATTACATGAGCTGCATTTTTCTCTTATTAGACAATGAGCCGTTTTCTCTCTAAACGCTTTCAGATTCCAAGATTATTTCTTTTTTCTTTCCCCTCCCCAGGATAAAACAAAATAAATCAGCTTCTAATCTAGGGAACATGTCTGTGTAAATGGGTGTGATAACAGGGGATACCCCTCGCATTATTTAATCTGCGATTTATTTCCTACAATCTGTTTCTGTGCCGCCTGGACAGCTGTTGTGTTACACCCACGCGGCAGAAATAGCTATTCTCTGTTACTTTGAGAATTACACAAATGGCACATGCTGGGGCTAATTTACAGGAGGAACACGGGGCATATACTAACAAAGCTGCTCATATTTACTATCACGGGTTGAAATGTGATGTATGGGGGCGGAAAAGGAATATGGAAAAGCAACAGTCTAAACAGGAAGTGGAAACGGTGATAGGTGATAAGGCCACTAGGTTGCCCAGAGTCTAAAAGTAAAATAAAAGCAAAATATGCCAAAAGTTTAAGTGAAAAAAAAAAAAAAAAGTCAGATCTCATTGTACATAGTCAACCTTTCCCTTTCATGACTGCATAAAATTACGGGAGAAAAAGCAGATACACAGATTACATTTCCTAGATGATACCTTGATACTGCCAAGACCTAGGCTGGCTAAAATAAGATCATTGATGTACTTTCTGTATTTTTGTACAGAGAACAAATTACCTTAAAATAAACATTTGTGTTTTTTTCAACTGGCAAAACTGCTAATTACTGAAGACAGCTGTTTTCTAAAGGATTTTTATTAATACATGGCCCCGGGTGCAGCGGAGCAAAGTTATGTTCATGTAATCTGAGTGCAGATCAACTCTACAAGTTAAAAGTAGTTTTTAAAATTTGTATTTTTCTGCATTTAGAAGATACAAGCAGGAAAGCTTGGAGAGAAAATTCAATGTGCACATATTCTTATAGCTCCAGGATTGTTTAAAGTGGAACTAAAATCCTATTCTGAAAATCTTCAACCATGCAGGTGATTAATGCAGAAAGGGTCCAGTGATTTCCCTTCTGCAATAACCATTCTGTCTGGCTGTCAAAATTAGCTGAACGTCTGTTGCCATCCGGGAATTCCGGCTTGCTATGCAGGTGCCGATACTTAACTTCCGCATGCCTGGATGGGAGTTTTAAGTCATCCTAGCCAATCATGATGACCGAACAACAGGATATGGAAGGAAATAAGGGAAAGATGGTAAGGCCTGTGATGGAATTGGGGACAGGGCACTATGAACTGGGTGTAGTTCCACTAGGATGATTTATAATTTATAAGTATTTATAGCATTGTTCGGGTTTTGAATTCAGCTTAGCCAACTCTGAATCACTGTCAGCCAGTGGTTGTCGCAGTTAACCTCAGCCAGAATCTTTCAACCCACTTTCTTCTAGCCATCCTGAACCAAACCTGAACAGGAACAGAACAATAAAAACAGAAGCAGCCAAGTGATGTGATCGGTCTGCTTGCTGCTACCTGCATGATTTTTAGCACATGAATCGATTGGCTCCTTGTACTGCTTCTTCCTCTTGCAACCCAGCTTTTCTGTATAGAAACTGCACAGGTCAAACTCAGGTACTTGCAAAGCATGCATTCAAAAAAATACATTTAATGATTTAATAATAGCAGCTTTGTTGTGGTGTGTTCATTTTTTTTATGTGCCTACAGTGCAGATTTCAAACTACAGCTGTATATTTGTCATTTACGGTACAGTGTAAACCTAAACATCGTTCACAGCAGTGTCTTATGATGTATATATGTGTGTGTAACTAGGAACGGTTACTTTTCCACCCCATCATTCAGGATAGGTTGGATTGTGATCCACATTGATGCATCAGGCCTTTTAGTTGGAATGGACATTCAAGATCTCGGTTAAAGTTCCAAATTGCTAAACATGTCCAACCTGTGCTCGTCATTCCCACCTCCCATCAAGGTGCTCGGGGGCAATACACATGGTTGCCCATTCACAGAAAAATTGGCCATTGCCTAAGCGGGCCTGACAGTGGAAGCTGAATTGCAATCTTCAATGTGTTATGACAGCCAGTGAACAGGAAAGGCTTGAACCCTCCGTTCCTTAGCTACCGGGTGCCAAGTTCCCTGTTCCCGCTGTAGGAAGGAAGAGAAAAAAAAAAAACACTCACTACAGCGTGGGAGAGAAGCATATCATCAATCTTCCATCACTTGTTCTAAACTCCACATCTATTTGTGGCACGTACACTTTGCAAACAATCGCAATCTCTAGCTCTGACACCTAGGAAATAGCATAGCGCTCGGCGTTGCTAGGAGATATCCCTGTGGTTAAAAACCTTTCAGTGTAGGTGGATGTGAAAAGCTAAGATTTTCCACAGTACAGAAAGGCCAACACAGTTTTACAATTAAAAGACAAATTATAGCGCAGTTTCAGTGAGCACTAATTATCGGGCTTTTTCAATAAGCAGCAGATTGTGATATTCATAGAGACCAAGAGACAAATCACTGGCACGAGCTACCTTCCAAAGCGTGACTTCTGTTGGTTGTCATGGGTTACTACTACCAGCACCAGTAAATGTATTGGGTTCAAGTAACCATTACAGACATTGTTTTGCATGTTACCTAGTCCATTCACTTTGAAAATGATCCTCAACACATGTGGACAGGCCATAACCACTTTTTGGCACACAAAGGTAAAATGACCCAGGAGCAGATACACTCCATGCACTATGCATTTATCATTGACACTAAATGGCAGCACACCATAACATGCATACACTGCACATTACAGTGCCCTCATGCAATTCTAACATGGGTTCCAAAGCCGCCCAGCTGACCTAAAGTACATTAAAGTTAATGCCATTTCTGTACAACCCTGCTAAACAGAAAGCGTGTCATGAACAAATATGGCGGTTTTATTATTGGAAAGGTTTGTATTCCCTTTTTGTCTTACTAGTTTAACTTCCCCTACTGAATCACGTAAAGGAAAACTATCCTATTGGGACCACAGCCTGCAAAAACAACTGGAGAGAGGTTGTAACTTATTACATGGCATCAAACATGTAAGCTAATGCAGATTGGGATGGGAGGTGGGAGAAGGGAAAAAAAATGTTGCAATGTTTTTTATGCATTCCTCCTTACCAAACAAAAATGAATATTTAACCCATGTAGTCCACAGGGTAGGATCACCTTAAGGGTAGTTTGTCAGCGTAGAGTTTTGATTTAAATAGCGGTCACTCTAATTGAATTTTTTTACTTCTTGATAGAAGTCTTATCACATGGATTGAAAGTTGAAAATGTCAGAGTTCTCCCCAGCACCTTTTAGCTGGGCGCACCACCCAGCACTTTTCAGAAACCCCCCCCCGACTGTTTTTTGAAAAGTTGGGTCACAATACAGGAGCCTCTACTCCCCTACAGCTTCTTCCCACATGGCTTAAAAAATATTCTGAGGAGAATACTGAAAAGTAATAATGCTGTGCTTAAAGCAGAGGTTGGAGTAGCACTCCTGGTGTGCCCACGCATTTATTTATGCCATGCACTCCTCTACAAAACTCTCCATAGACCATGTTGGTGTAAATTTTCTTTAAGCAATAGCACTTAAGACTCCAGGAATAAAACAAAGCTGCATTTTGTTTCCAAGAGGATCAGTGGAAGACAGCTTCAATGTTTCCTTCGCCTCCTCCCCATTACCCCCCAGAGGCTACGAGTACATGGGAACAAAATGACTTCATGCTTTTGGTGAAGAAAAATACAATTTCTATTAAATTACAATTACTAGAGGCTGCATTGACAGTGTGATATTTGCAAAAACATTTCATAACCAAATTAAATCCACATGATATTTTATATGCAGTAAACAAAAATCATTAATATAGCACATCAAGAGATGTTCAGTCAATATAGAGATTAATGGAAGCCTGAAAAAAAAGATTATCAGTCATGGACCTAATTAAGTCTAAGAAGGCAAATCTCATTAGTACGGTGAGGATTGCATTGTGTGCTTCTGTCTATAGTTAAATCCAAGCTGCAGACACTTTGCTATTCTTGTCCTATGGTGCAGACATCAGTAGGGGGCAAGTTTACAAAATCTAGTGAAAATGGCAAACTAAACTAAAGCTGCGTACACACTTCCAATTTTTATCGTTCAAAATGAACGACGAACGAACGACGAACGATCGATTGGGCAAAAATCGTTCTTAAAAAAAGTAACCAACGACGCCGACGAACGAGGAAAGTCGTTGGAAATGAACGACCGGACCGGCGGATCGGATTGGACGACGATCGTTGACCATCGTTCGTGTGTACGATCGTTCATTGATCGTCCATGGTCTGAGCATGCGTGATGAACGAACGTTCCTGTGGTGCACGTAACTTCCTGTATCGTTCAAACGATCGCATCTATTGTGTGTACAATATCTACGAACGATCGTGTCGTTATCTGTATGTACAGGATCGGTGCTATACGATCGTTCGTCTACCAACGATAATAATTGGAAGTGTGTACGTAGCTTTAGGCTATGTACACACATCAGATGATTCTCGTCCAATAATTGCCTTAGGGCTGAGAATCTGGTGTGTGTATAGAGCTCATCGTTCGTGGCTCCGACAGGAAGGATCCACGGACGACAAACGATCACAATGAAAGTGAAGGGGAGAAAACACAGCAGGGTGCCGCTCCGTCGTTCTCCCCCTCCCGTCTCCATAGAGCAGAATGGTGCTGTATGTACAGCGCTCGTTCATGCATTGTGCAGTCTTTTGTCGTTGAAAAGGATCGTGAAAGATCATTTTCAATGACAATTATTGCACATGTGTATGAGAATGTGTTTATTTTCTACCCTGCACCCAGAGAAGATATAGTATTGGCTACTTGGGGAAAACAACAATCAGGGGTTGGTGAGATAAAGATGAGAGTTTGGCCTAAGTGGCACCCCCGAAAGGTTGGCAATCTACAGCAGGTAGAGAAAATGCAGCAATGCATTTTCCAATAACCAACACTTAATCTGAATGTCACACAGCAAGGCCAAAATTCAATCTTTCGAGTAGCGTGAGGATCTGCCTACCTTACCTGAACAGGGTGCTTAACTGGCAGCTTTTCTACAAAGTTATAGGAAAATGTTTTGCATATATTAAAAACAAATCTGAAACACATGGCGACTGTATGTGGTTAGCTTCAGAACTTTTCTGTAGTAAATAGAGGTACCCTCCCTCCCTTATGTAGGCCCTGGGTGTTCCTACAGATGCACAGTAATAAATATTGCACCTGTAGGCAAAATCCAGTATTGCAATATGACCAAAATTAAATTCTTTAAAAGCAACAGTTCCTATGAGGTCAGTTTAATTAATAAGAGAAAGAGGCCATATAATATGACTCAATTCAATTAAGTTTAAATTACAAATGAGCCCCATTATGTTTATTACTAGCTACTTGAGATACTCTCTCAAAGTAATTATGCAAAAGGAAAGTTAATATTTTAAACAAGACTTGGGAAATATGTGCTCCAGTTCACCAATTCTGCAACTGAAAAAGAAAGAAGTAGGTTGTACTATACAAGTCCTAAAACCAGTCCTCTTACCTTCACTCCATGTCCTACATCATCCAGCACCGTGTAGTCTATGGGTTTTCGTATGTACCTGACGGGGCGCTCCATGTTGGCTGGAGCTATAATTTTATGACTTCTCGATGTGTTCTTGTTGGTGGTTAGGATACCAATCTCTCTGCGAGCCACCTTCTCTTTGTGAATGTCCACTGTCTGCAATGACAAAATACTTTGTTTTAGAATCTAAAGAACAAGGTGATACAACCAGATCAGAGTATTAGAATACTAAAATATTAAAACTCATTGCTTCCCGTTTTTAAAAATATTAGATCAGGAAAGTCATTATTGCAGAAAGCACAGTCTATGTCCCTTCTGCAATAAGACTTGTTACCTGCCGGATCGCTCCACGAACTAAAAAACTGAACTACGAATGCGCAGCTCAGCTTTGATTGCCAGGATACCCAGAAATTCCAGTTTCCCCTGCACCTGCTAGAAGTTAATGTGTACCTGTCCAGGAGTTACGTCATCCTGGCAATCAAGATGGGACGAAGATCGCAAGGAGGAAGAACATCGCAGCACCCTGCTATAGTAGTTGTCAGTAGTGATGAAACAGCAGTGTTCTCCCCAGCAGCTTTTAGCTGGGTGCACCACCCGTCATTTTTCAGGACCACCCGGCTGTTTTTGGGTGATTACTGATGAGTTGGAGGCAGAGGCTGTTATTATTGTACATAATGTTAATTTCTTACATGGAACCTAAAAACTATTTCATCATTGTGAGCAACTGACCTAGGCCCCAATTTTACAGCTCTATGAAGGCATTGTTGGCTATCAGCACTGTGAAATTCAACTACAATTTAACCTGGTGCTCACCAAGGACACCTGCTGAAGCCACACAGCCAGTTACCTTACTGAATCACATTATCTGAAAACCGGGCTGACCAGTTTTCCCTCTATCCTGTGCATGTTGTGTGCCAAGCGTGGGCGCGAGAGATAACTTTTAAACGTTCTTTAGTAAGCAAAGCAAAGATCCACTGTATAGAATTGGGCTTATAATGCGCCAATCATCCATGACAAAACCAGAATGAATCTGGCTACTATTTAGGACTCTAACCTGGTAAGTTTGAGATTAAAATCTATAACTGAGCCTATTTTATTATGACTTTATTTAATAAATGACAAACGTTCATCAGATTAAACATTTCCTATAAAAGGAGTAATCCCATATAAAAGAAAAAAAATATTAAAAAGCTAAATAGAAGAAACACAGGAAAAATCTTAAATATGTTCTTTGATATCACCAAAATTAAACATTAAAATTACAGAAACCTAAACTAAAATGAAAATGCTTTGTTATGTTTTTTCCAACGTTCAGGATTTCCAGCGTACCCAAGAATTGCTTCCAAATGCTTAAAACCATTGCTTGTGGTTTCCTATCGTGAGATATACATGGCATTACTTGGCAGAGGCTTTTGGGGTTTTAAAAGGGAAAAAAACTGTATTTAACACCATTGTTTTTTTAACACCAATGTATTTTCCATTTTGGGGATTTAAAAGGCACATTTTATAAAACTTTGCAAGCAGAGGTCTCAGACATGTTAATGATCTCTCTCCTCCACCTGCCTCACTGTCTGTATCTGTCAGTCATTGGCAACCCCTATTTAATGTACAGCACTGCATATTATGTTGGTGCTATATAAATACTGGTAGAGGTCTAGTTGGGGAAGAATTGTGTTTTGTGATCGGTCAGAACCTTTTCAAACTTTGCCTACCATATACAGTGCTCCCAGGGCGTGTACCAACTTACTTGTCGCTGAAAGACCTGTATTCGAAAAAACTACAACACCTCTGGGTTCCGACTCCTATAACACCACTGTTGGGTATGGCCTTCTGGACATCCCTTATCTAAGGATTGAAGTATAGAAGTCATTGGTAGTGATACGATGGATTGCTGCAAGCAAAAATACTTGGCTAATGTGCACCATATATTAACACCTGAAGAAGTGGCTATATGTCCATGAAACGCGTTGAGTAAAATTTACAAGTTTGGTGTTCATCTATATTCAAATGTGAATTGATGATTGTACTAGGATCTCAATTGGAACAACCTATGTGGATTTACTAGGAATGTTTTATGTGATTGTATTGGTTATGTGTTTTATGTGGTGTCAAACTTATGTTTTTATAGAGTAAATATTATTGTAATTAAAATATATTGTTTTTAATCAATACGAGATTGTTTTGGTCATTGCTTTGACTATATGTGCCTTTAAAATCCCACATGAAATCCACTCCATGTGATATCTTTTTGTCTTCTTGTTAAATATATGAAATGTGGCACTAATATGGCCAATGAGGCAAACTAACCTATATGAATACTGTTTATATAACAATGGTCTTATATTTACCCTAATGAGGTCAGAATAACTATCAGGGTAGCAGGAGAAATGTGATTAGGTACAGGAGAGGTGACAAGAGCCATACAGGCAGATAAGGATGGCCATGGACAATTTCATCATATTATTAATAAACCGTATTTACAGCACATCATTATATGACAGCGCTGTACATCAAATATGGGTTGCAAATGACAGACAGATAAACAATGAAACAGAAGGAGAAGACTCAGAGCTTACAATCTTGGAGAAGGGGGAAGTAGCCAACGATACCTTCTTGGTGCCGTGGGGAAATGCACATTCAATTGGTACAAACAGGAAATACTGGGTGGCCCCCAGATAAAGTCACCACTTCATTAAAGCAATAAAAAAAAAAGGTGGCCTGATAATATACAAAAACTTCTGAATAAAGGGGCTGTGTATGCATTTCAGAGCCTGACTGTGCATTATGAATTAAGTGTATATCCATAGCACACTTCCATTTTTCATCAAGCTAGAAGCAGGCAGCTCATTTGCAGAGCCTGACATCAGCAGCATGGTTTCATTCCCACGACTCTGTCAGTTCCACTTCAATGGACGTTGACATAATAATCACATTTCGAGCCATGTAATTGATCTCCTCCACAGCAAGCTCTTAGCTAGACTTCCTGCTCAGCTTTTATTTTTGGAACGCGGAGGTTTCCCACTTCATGGTCAGCCTGATTATTTCAGTTAATCCGACAGTGAGGAAAACTATAAGCTAGGCCACAAACCAAAATTTGGTCTCACAGGTCAGCCAATGCAAAAGGGTCTTCCACAATTAGGTGTTTTGGTTCAAGGAACCTTATACAACATTACCCAAAAAAATATCAGTCTT
>NC_092862.1:129475073-129515681 GCF_032062135.1 Pyxicephalus adspersus | reverse complement strand
CTTTTAGACATATAAAACCGGAAAGAAATGAACCGCTAGGGAGGTTAAGTGGTATCCCTATAATAGTATAAAGAAGAAAATATGCTTCAGAAATGTCAGTGTGACATTTACACATTCTGAAACTACAAGATTGGACCAATAGGAACAAGAATGCCAGAAGAGAGCGACATGAAACAGAATTTACAAGTGAGAAAAAAAAAAAATGGCAAAAATTGGGAACATCGAACATTTATAGACTTTGAATGTAGAAATGTCCTCAGATCATAGCATTACACTATAAGGCCTTGATCAGAATAGCGCTAAAAGATTTCTGACATCTGCTAAGCGCCTACTGACTTTTTAGGGTGAGCGCATTGAAGTAAATGTATCCGCACAGACAAGCGTGCTGCCTGAAGTCAAACTGGTGCAGAAATTGCTTCTGTATGAACATCGCCTGTCCCTTTCTGCAATAATGACCTAACTGATCATACAAACTTAAAAATGGAACTTTATTTCCACTTTACGGTACAATGAATGTCTTATAGCTATTTTAGATTATTGTTGTGGTGTTTAGCAAAAAGGAATTGTGCTGCCGATCTCTGCAGTAGTAGAGAAAAGGCTGCAACTTCCTGGGGTTTTGGATACCTTGCCCCCTTCCTTGGGTAGTGATTGTTCCAGCCAGCCCCTAGATCACTACCGAGACCTGTAGTATGACAAAAAGCAGGTAGTGGCAACAACAACATGCACCAGGGGACTAGGTATTAAGTTGTGCACCCATGTAAGACTTTTGTCGTTGGAAAGGATCTTTCACAATCCTTTCCAACGACAAAAGACTTAAATATGAATGAAGGAACGCTGTACATACAGCACCGTTCTGCTTTATTAGCGAGTGGCACCCCGCTTTTCTCTTGTCCATAGTCTGTAAGGGGAACAAAAGCAAATTAAACAGTGCTGATTTAGCTATTACTACTAATGAGGTGATTTTTTTATATTACATTCTACATCCAAAAAGAGTTAGAAAAGCTCCACAAACTATTTCACTGTCTAAAGCTATGTACACACGTTAGATTTTAGTCGTTGGAATGGATCTTTCACCATCCTTTCCAACAACAAAAGACTGCACGATGCATGAATGAGCACTGTACATACAGCACCGTTCTGCTCAATGGAGGAGGGGGGCGAAACGGAGCGTCACCCCGCTGCTCTCTCCCCCCTTCACTTGTATTACGATCATTCTACATCCGTGGATCCACTAGGACGGTTCCATGAATGACGTGAGACGGCCGGTGTACACACGCAAGATTCTCGTCCTGAAGTTATAATTGGATGAGAATTATCTGACGTATGTACGTAGCTTTAGACACCAAGTTTCTCTAGCTGGTATTTCTCTTCTTCTGTGCATCTCATAAGATGAAGATGCTGCAGCTACATGATAACGGCTCTCCAGCCACTGCCCACCAATGGAGCCAGTCCAGACACTCTTTTGCCTGAAAATACTCAAAACAAAATATTAAAATCTTATAAAAATGCTGACAAATCACAGAAGAGCACTATAGTGCAATATAACTAACTTTATTAAAAGAAATGCAAAGGTTTCTACAATACTAGAAAAAGCTGAGGGTATTACTGCTGAAAGGACATTCACTTTTGTCAGTTTTAATAAAAAAAATGTAAAAATGGTTTATGAAGCAGTTCATCCTTGATATATGCTATATTTTTTTCTAATGTAATGAAAGCTTCAATCTAAATGTCAAAGCAGGTGCAGTTCGAGTTTCAGGAAGAATGGAACATGTTTTACTGCAGATGGGAAATTATGCAAATTCATTTCACTTTCTGAAACTGAAATTAAAAAAGAAAAAAGTCAACAGCAGGTGTGGTGAAGCCCTTCTTTATGGGTATTAATATATACACAGATTACACTACAGGGAAGAGGTTCCTTCTACCAATGGGCCTTAAAATAGAGGAGTATATTTGTAGTTACATGATAGTGACTTGGCTAAGAACAGCGCTGTGTAATACGTCAGCTATTTAAATATAAGATGATAATATAACTTCCTCAATAGAAAAATTTGTGGGTTGCTATAAATGTAGTAATGACAATTATGTACCACTGTAAGTTTATTAAAAAAGTACTTTCTACTATATACTCATTTTAATATACAGGGGTTTGTTAATGTACAGCGCTGCGTAATATGTTGGCGCTATATAAATCCCTTTTAATAATAAATATAATTAAAAAGTGCACAGGCTGCTATTGATGAGCTCTCCTTAAAATACAGACATGGAGCTTGTATGCAGAGCTGTTCAGTCTTTTCTTCAACTTTACAAAACTTAATACTTGTTTTAAATCACTGAGTCCGATTTATTAAAGCTCCCCAAGGCTGGAGAAGATACACTTATCAGTGAAGCTGGGTGATCCCACAAACCTGGAATGGATTTCCTAACAGTCATTTGCTATTTGTTATCAAATGTTTTCAATCCTGGACCCGATCCATGGCAGGTTTGCTAGAACACCCAGCTTCACTAATCCTCTCCAGCCTTGGAGAGCTTTAAAAAAATGAGACCCTGTAAGTCCAAAACTACTAAACCTGCAGACAGGTAACAATTTTCACAAGAAGATAAACAAGGACAGCTCACATTTTTGTGCAGTAAAGCTCACAGGTCTGGGGACAAAATCTAACTTGGATTTGACATGGTTAGGTCCCTTGAAGAAAACTTAGAATAGACTAAGAAACAAATACTGTACCAAGTTTGAATAATACATAGACGTGCAAGTAAAGCAGCTAAATTCAGTGCGATGGTTTCAAAAACGTAAACATTATTCACAGATGTAAAAATAAAAACCACTTGGAGACACCTCTGTGTAGCAAAGTAAGCGCAAAAAAAGGAATGAGTAAACATGTCACAGATTTACGTACCAGTTCTTTAAAACTTAAACGACTCTTGCATTTTATGAAACCATACTCTAGTGCAGATGACTGTAGCATGGATGAATCTGTAAACGGATATGTTAATCATGTCCTTCAAGTTAATCTTACCTGGGAGATGTGATTGATGGACGATTCCATCCTCCGCAGCTGGGAGGCCTGGATGTCAAGCAGCTGCAGCACATTGTTGGCCAATGCATTGATCTGGTAGGCGACGCTAGCTAGGGACTGGGTGGTGTAGGCCTTGGTTTCTTCTAGTGCTTTCCTCTTGTCTGGAGCCTGTAAAGGGAATGAAAGCAGATTAAACATGGTGCTGATTAATAGGATGAAATTTAGGTATTACCAGCAAAAAGGTCATTTTTTATATTACATTCTACATTCAAAAAAGTTAGAAAACCTCCACAAACTATTTCACGGTCTCAGGCTGCGTACACGCATTAGATTTTTGTTGTTGGAAAGGATCTTTCACAATCCTTTCCAAAGACTGAAGGAGCGCTGCACATACAGCACAGTTCTGCTTAATAGAGAAGGGGCGCACCCTGCTGCACTCTCTCCCCTTCACTTGTATAAGGATCTTTCATGGATCTGCCAGGATGGAGCCAGGAACGACATCAGACCAGCGCTGTACACGTCAGATGCTCTTCCGATATCAGCCCTGAATTGATAATCAAACAAGAATCATCTGACGTGTGTATGTAGCCTTAGATATTAGTATTTTTGATATATTTACATAGACACACACCAACATTGCAATAAATAACACACTCTATCCCCACTCCCTGCACGTAGTGCCATGTGCAAACATGCCTTGGTTTTATTTGTCTTATGAATGTGCAAATATACACATTCATCTAGCCTTAACCTTGCATGACTCGCATACTTCAAATGCTTTAAAATCAGAATTGTGACATCCAACCTCACACTGCCACAGGGACACTCCTGACATCCACTAAATAAAAGCTGAGAAATTATGTGGACAGCACTATATTATACCAGTTCTGCAAATAACTACATGGGGCCATTTATTAAAAAACAAAAAAAAAGTACACAAACTAATAATTTACTATTCTGAACAATATATTCTAAAAAATGAAAAACTGGTTGCTGCTGCCCAGTGCACCTTTTCAAGGCTTCTGATTTGCCCTCAATTAATGCCTGAACATATAAATGAAAGATAAATTGTGCATTAAACACGGAAGGGAAAAAAAGAAAATACAGAACTCGCTAATCTCCAAAAAGTTTTTCAACCTAAATGGGAGCCTGTAAATGCTTTCACAATAGCACTTGGGCGCTTCTCAGACTTACAGCTGCAAACTGCCTCTCTTCAATACCTCGCCTACAATTTTTGTGTCAGCCACAGTTCAATTACATTCTCTTAGATTGTAAGCTCTTCAGGGCGGGTCCTTTCTTCCTCTGTCTGTTTCTGTCCGTCATTTGCAACCCCAATTTATTGTACAGCACTGCACAATATGTTGGCGCTATATAAATCCTGTTTAATAATATTTGAATCCGTGTCATGCGGTTGAGAATGGTTCAGGTTTGCTGTGGTTTAAGGTTGTCGGGAAGTTATTGGATCTTTCTCAGACCTTCAGCAGCAACCAGAACTGATTTCAATCGCTTTCCAACTGTTGTTGGAAACAGTAAATTCAAGTCAATGGAAGTGGTCGAACGCAAAGCAACATTAGCTACAATCCACTGCACAAAGTGGTTCCCAACTACTCCAATTCAGTTGATTGGGAGCGGTAAGCCTGTAGCAGTCTGCTGCAGTCAACCACATATCTGAAATTCGCTTTAGTCTGTCTGCACTAGAGTTCATTTTTAGAGACATGAAAACACAATGTGAACGCTTTGAAGAAGTTTACAGAGCAATCAGGGCATTTTAAAGAGTTTGCAAAACAAATGTTAAAAAAAAATGTTAAACCCATCCATCTAATTTGCGTGTGTAGGAAGTAAAAAAGGAAGCAGTGTTATTGCAGATTAGTAGTGACGATAAGTAGAGGAGTTTTGTTCAGTGGAGCTTTGTTCTTCTACAAAGAAGATGGTTCACCTAAAGCTACATACAGCCCTACTTTATACCCGTGTGTGTATGTGACATACATTTCTCAATACAGGACTGTTTTACTGCACAGTCAGACACATGCAACCTATGGTGTACAAGTGGAGAGTTGTCCCTATTAATGTGCATTGGACATTAGCCGAATAACCTCCTAAAAAATCACAGCTTATACCCATGAAACACCCAATTCTGTGTATTGGAGGAGGGGAAAAGTCGTTCCCTTTCCCACACTGCAGTGCTTGTTTCCTGACCGACCAAATGGCATCCCAAAGTGAAAGGCTCATTTAACACTGTAAACACCCCAGAGTCATCCCAAAACTGGACTGGAGCATGTTGGCTACCAAGCAAACCTATCACATATCCCTTATCAGGGCTGCCTTAAAGTAATGATCTGGACAAGAACCAGTCACATGTTGTCAAGTTATACTAACTACTCCAATCTCCTAATCTCCATTTAATGTACAGCGCTGCGTAATTTGTTGGGGCTATATACTGTTTAATAATAATATTACTCAGTATGCCAAGTAAAATATAGCAGAAATTTTTTTTTCCAATAAGCCTACACATTGCTAAGATCCTACAATAATCTAAAAAACGTACATTTTTACAAATCCTAGTACAAACCCAATCAATTATTTTAGATTTCATTGGAGTTTACGTTAAAATAATTTCCAGTGTCTATGATGCAGTTTATGCATGGTATTGTATTTTCTGTGTTGTATTATAATGATAATACTATATAATGATACACATAATTAGCACAACAATCAGAACTGAATATACCTTCAGGGACCCTTTCGAGGAGGCAGAAAAGGAATGAGAAAAAAAAAACAAATTCCCTTGGTTTGTATTCGCAGATCTACCATACATGTCAAAGCATGCTGAAAGCTTACAGAAAGCTGCAGCAATGACTCAGAGTTGCATTTCTATTGAGAGAAAATAATATCTTCAGCTAAATACATTTATATAAACACTGGATACAAAACATGCTTTACTAACCCAGCCCACAATAAATGGAAATATATGTAGATACTTCTATGTACGCGTATATTTCTCTAACATTGCATATTAGAAAGTAGAGGTGGCTTAAACCCAAATGCTGAAGAAAACTGGCTCTGACCTTTGCAGCGCTGGGTCCTAGGTTTGAATCTCAGCCAGGACACTATCTGCATGGAGTTTGCATAAGTTTCTTCCCACATTCCAAAAACATGCAGTTAGGTTAATTGGCTTTCTCCTAAATTGACCTTCGGCTGTATTAAAGACATATGACCATGGTAGGAAAATTAGATTGTGAGCCCCTTTGAGGGACAGCTAGCGACATGACTATGGACTTTGTACTGCGCTGCGTAATATGTCAGCGCAATATAAATACTAAAAATTATAAATAGGAATGCTGTGTTTCAAAAAGGTATTCCCTTACTATTCAATATAATGAAGACAGATAAAAAGAGGTCAGCGATGGCAGCCACCACATGGCAGTACCCCAATAACACAACTTTAGACTTCAGACCAATAGGCATTAAGTTTGTCACAGGAGAACAGGATGTGTCAGATAACATGACTCTCAACCAGGGCCACCATAAGAAACTTCCTGGGCCCCTTTCCAGCAGTTCAAAAGTCAAGCTTTTTTAATCAGGGCCCAGTACAGAAGTACTACCTGTCCCCTTCTGATGATGGCCCTACTGCCAGATCCAGGGCTCCTACCACCGGGAAGAAGAATTCCTTATCAAACTCATTTGGAAGTGTTTGGCAACATCCAAAGCTCTTCAAGAAAAAAGGGGCTACTGAATCAAATTCCATCTTTCATCTAGATTTAAACCATTCCACTCCTTTTCCTTTCATTTCCTCTCAGTAGCAACAAGTTTATTTTAGAAAAAGAAATCCATGGATGTGTATATATGTTCCTTCAATAAAGTTACCTTTATTCGTAGAGTAAAAAATGTTACTGAAAGAACTGAATAGAAAATCTGACATTGATCAGATTGCTCTGAGGAATGCAAATCCATAAACACACTAGATTGGCACTGCCAATTATTTTACTGCTAAAATTAGGGGAAAATGGTACAGGCAGACTTAAGAAGCTTGAAGCGTACCTAGACTCAACATTTTCACTTTACATAAAAGAGCAGATAACCCTTAAATATAAAAGGCAAAATGCTTTTTTTTTTTTTTTTTTTTTCAAAAAAGTGCAGCACCTGCCCTTTTAGTCTTGGATTGCAAAATCAAGGGAGCACAGAGCTGCCAGAGATACCTACATCACGCATCCCGGGAGGCTCTGGGTCCTCCTTCTGCGCATGCCCCAATCTCAGACATACGCAGAAGGGGCATTTTTTTTCTATTAAGGGAAAGAGATGCCGATCTCTCCCAAGCACTCTTTCTTCCCCCCCTTTACAGAGGGTACGTCAACCAATCTCGCATCTGTGCAGTGCGAGTTCGGGTGACGTGCAAAGAAGACAGAGGAAGAAGACGGAAGTGAAAAATGAAGATGGTGGCGACCGGCACTTCCTCAATACTGAGGAATTCCAGGAGGACATGGGACTGGATTGCGGGAAGGACCAGCACCATTGAGGGATCTGCAGGATTAAATGTAAGTGTCATTTTTATTTGTTTTAAGTTTAGCTCCGCTTTAAGTATGATGTAGACTTGTTTTATAACCTCCTTGATCCACATTAACTTTCAGAGCTCCATAGGAAGTTGATTTCACTATTTTTCCGTATAAGAGAATCTTTTCCTGACACAAGCTCTTCGAAATACAGATTTTTGAGTTGAGACCATAGTTAGCAGCTGTCAACAACTGTTTATACCATGGGGTGTGGGGGGTATTTTGGTAAAAAGCTTCTGGGTTGCAAAGAGTACCACAAATCACATTTAAGAGAAATGCAGCATTTTGCAATGATGATCATAACACCACACAGATGGTTCACAACTGCTTAGGTACATAACCATGCCACTTAAACTGAATGTTGCAATGCACGGACTCTGCATCAGCATAAACAGGTCCTTAATATTACATTCCTTAAAATCCCCCAGTGGACCATTCACATGAAAAGAATTTTTGATCCTTTCTGCAGGTTTATACTCCTAAAAGTAGACGTATGAGGGTTGGCCGAATAATCAGTGTTGTAATCTGAAAAGAAGATCCATCTGTATCCCTTAGCTGAATAGAGTCTTAGTATTTCAGCAAAAATTAAACCCCTATGGCAGGGAATGCCTCCTAATTCCATCTGTGAAGACTTCTGGGAAAGGCAGCCAGCCAATCAAACCAGAATGAAATAGGACACATGGGGGTGTTCGGTACAAAAGTCTGTGTACAGAACACCCCAAGCGTGTCATACTGCAGGGGGCTGACATTTGGTTTTTTGATCAGCCTTAGAAAACATAGCACCTACAGATTGGATTTTATAATTACTTTTCCCATTTTCAATTACAAAATTGTCATGTGAAGTGATTAATGCATTTTTAAAGCAAAAGCATGCGTTTCTTTTAAGGATTATGAAGATGGTAGATCTCTTTGGCGAAGGTTTATTAGATTGTCTGGCACAAGGTGAAAATGAATGTTCTTTTGCATGGTCCAGGCATTTATTGTAATATTGTGCTTCTAGATTGTAAGCTCTATGGAGGAGAGGACCATTCCCCGTAATGTACAGCGCTGCGTAATATGTTGGCGCTATATAAATCCTGTATTTTATTATTATTATTATTATTATTAATAATATTATTAGTAATTGTGCTGCTTGCCACCTGCAACAAGATAAGCATACTATGAAGTCTTATCCAACATCTGGAAAAAAAGAACTGTCCAATCAGTATCTCCTAAAATCCAGCCATGTACAGGAAAATTCATGCCATCTCCAAGGCCCAGCTAATGGGACAACACCAAATTTTATCTAGAGATGTCACTATTGTGTTTTGTTAACCACTTGCTGGAGAGGAATTTGCAGGGCAATAACCTCTCATTCCATTTCAGTGTTCTGCCCAGCTCCTTTTAGACGGGCGCACCACCCAGCAGTTTTTGGGAAGTTAATAGATACTGGTTTGTACACTGCATTTCATATGTTCTGTGTATTTTGCACCTTTTCTGCTGCGTACCAAACATTCTTCTTCCAGTAGTCAGATCTTTAGAAAGCTCCAAAATACGGAAACAAAGCTCTGTTCCTATACTTAAATAGGCACCACACACATGAAACATGACATGCAAAGAGTTAGGAGCGGCAGGAAACCTCTAGACCAGGGGTGGGCAAACTTTTTGGCTAAGGGGCCACTAGGGAGTTTTAAAATTTGACGGCCGGGCCAGTATCAAATGGATCAAGAATGCAGTATTCTGCCTATTTTTTATTTTTTTTGGGTGGGAAGAAGCTGTAGGTGGGTGGCAGCCCCTGTACTGTGACCCAATTCTTCAGTAACCACCCAAATAGGTGGCTGGGAGGAGAAAACTGGAGTGTACAAATTAAATTACATGTAAAAGCCATTCCCTAAAAGTAAAAGAAAACTTACATTCAGCTTCAGTGGGAACAGTGTTGTTGGTCACACTTTCTCACCAGTGGACAATTTTGCACAAATATTTAAACAGGCCGGATTAAGAAGCCATGTACGGCCTGCGGGCTGTAGTTTGCCTGTGCATGCTATAGACAATACTGATCAGGGTTGAGTAGTCTGGTTCTTAGTTATTTGTGTGCCAGGGAGGCTGCTCCCCGATGACAGCACTCAAGCATCATGCTAGAAAGTGAATGCCCTTTTATGAAGCATCACACGTTCTCATGTTGTAGGTGTTCTGTCTCGTAAAAAGTGTAGGTTGCCTTAACTGGGCCACATTATTATTAGTATTAAACAAGATTTATATAGCGACAACATATTACGCAGCGCTGTACATGAAATAGGAGTTGCAAATAACAGACGAATACAGACAGTGACACAGGAGGAGAGGACCTGCCCCGAAGAGCTTACAATCTTTCATAAACAAGCCCGAACACAGCACTTTGCAAGTACCAATTAAGAGTTAACACAACTGTTGCTTTCATTATTCAGCTGTCTTTTTACAAGAGGCACCAGGCAATTTGTATGCAGCCTGCACAATATTTTACTTGCTGCTCTATCTGCTTAGAATACTAGCCTAATCTTTCCGCTTATTTATCACTGCTAAGAAGTGGCCATTTTCACAGCTCAGAGAGCTTCTACATAGGCCTGCAGCACTATATCCCGAATACTAGAGGCTTCACAAGGAGCCCCTAACACTCTCTGCAAAAGTTTAAACAAGCAAAGTCAAGCCGTTTGCAATACAATAGCTTTAAGGAGGAAGGACTTAATATGGAATTGTGGCACTGGGTCTATTCCTAATAGAAGGATGGAAAATTCTTGTGTATTTGAGCTAAGTTGAAATATACAATGTGGCCAAACTGAAAAATGCAATCCAAATGTTAAAAATACATCAGTAATGGAACAGGTATTCTTAACCAAAAGATTATATATTATACAATTTTATATATTATATATATATATATATATATATATATATAAATAATTAATAATATATTAATTCTAGCCCTAAAAATGCACATTATCGAACTGCAAACAGAACTACAAACTCACTGATCATGGCAGTCTAAGGCTCTGTTCTGTATGTGCATTTTATTAGAAATGTAATGGTATCTATGTAAAAAAAATATATATTTTATTTTCTTAATACAATAGAGATAGGAAGCTATAATACAATGTCATGTAATGCGCACAAAGGGGTAACATTTTTTTTTTTGCAGTCCTTGCTGTCTTTTCGCTGGTTTGTTTGCCCTGCAATTAGAAGCTTATCCTTTCCTCTCCCTACATCAAAGAAACATTCTCCTAACAGCAACCTAAGCACACTTGCAGCCTTCATGAGATAATGAACCAAAGTTTCGAGAGGTAATAAAAAAAAACTAGCATGTTGTTTAGGCTTCGTACACACGTCCAATACTCGTCACTGGAAAGGATCTTTCACAATTGTTTCAAAGGACAAAAGACTGAACAGGTGCTGTACATACATTGCCGTTATGCTCTATAAAGAGGGGAGAACGACAAAGTGGCAGCTCACTGCGCTCTCTCCCCTTCACTTGTATTAAGATATTCCTTGTTCGTACATCAGCCAGGACGGATCCATGAACCTCATCGGATGAAAATCATCTGGTCTGTGTACGTAACCCAAGTCTCATTGAGAACTCCAATGGACAGCAGAGGATTGTCAATGGAAACAATATGTCATTATAGTGTCCAGGGACAAGTGATTGAACGAGCACTGTATACACAGTTCTGTTTATTAGAGGAGGGAGTGGCACCCATAGGTGTGTCCTCCATAGGAGTGAGCAGTGATCGTTCCTCAGTCTGATGTGGCTGACTTAAGAACAATGTTGGGGGACTTCTGTACATTTCAGATTTCCACCAGAGATGGGGGGGGGTTACTGCATGTGCTATTTTTTCTGCATGCTGCAAATGCCTGCGTTTTCAGCATGCTAATATGTGCACAAAATATATCTCCTATAAAGAGGAAAGCACAATCGCCGGCACATTAGTTACAGATTGCAGTTAACCTAAATTTGATGCTTCAGTGCACTTTTTTTTTTTCACACTGTTGCACTTCAGAATGTAACCATGTGCAAACTACAACATGGCCAACAGGGAGAATCCACCGGAAGCCAGTCAGACTGATTACTACTGCGGGTCACTGTGCTTTGCCCAGATCATTGTTTATTTAAAATGCATTGAATGGTGCATGTGTAACAAGTAATAAGCAATGGATTTAATATGGCTGTGTTAAAGACCATATGTATTGTCAGATGTACTGTGCAGTAGCTCTAAGGACGAATTTGAATCCACAAAATCCAAAGAAGCCTATCGACCTCCTTAACAAATAACTCTCAGGTCTTCAGGGAACCCCCTGCTATAAATAATAAATTAACAGCCCATAGTATATATTAGCAAGATGGTCAAAGATAAGAATGTCACCCTTATGGATAGCCAAAAAGATCACTGCATGGGCAGCACAGTGGCTCAGTGGTTAGCACTCTGGCTTTTGCAGCGTTGGGTCCCAGGGTCAAATCTCGGCATGGACTTTGCAGGTTCTCCCCGTTGCATCGTGGGTTTCCCCCAGGTACTCCAGTTTCCTCATACATTACAAAAACAGAGTTAGGTTAATTGGCTTTCCCAAAAAAATTGACCTTAGACTGTAATAAAGACATATTACTATAGTAGGGACATTCGATTGTGAGCTGCTTTGAGGGACAGCTAGTGACATGACTATGAACTTTGCAATATGTTGGTGCTATATAAATACAGTGTAATAATAATAATAATAATAGTGTCAGTGGCAACTGATCCGAAAGGCACAAACTGCTTATTGTTAAAGGAACCCCTTACAATCTTTGGAGGAACCGTGGGCTTCTCTTTAACCCTGGTTGGGAAACATTGCTCTAAAGGGTTGTGAAAGGCTTCAGTATACTTAACAATTGCGGAATACAACTATGCTATCTAAATACTAATAAAAGCTTGTTGCAGGCAGAAAATCAGGAGTTCCTGGCAGGAAGGAAGTTCCAACCTTCCCTTTACATGGGGAAGTTTTATTTTAAAGACTCTAACAATATCGATACACCCTTTCCTCTCCCTTCCCCATGGAACAGTTGAGCCAACACAAACTAAAGAAGCAGTTTATAAACTCTCAATTGACACTTTCGGACTCTGCTGGAAGCCTCTGATAAAGTTCAACACACCACATTTGTCAGGGGCTAAAAATAGAGCTAGGCCGCAGTTTACTGAAGACTTCCAATGTAGATTGGAAAGAAATAGTCCTTTTTTCCTTGCCAGATGACAGTTTACTTCCTGCCGATGACTAGCTTGGTTTACTTGTACTGTATTTATATACACTGGAGACACTGGCAATGACTAACCACCAACACATGGGCCCTGATCATCGGAAACCAAACAAACATCAATTAGAAGGAGAATCCCCCACACACAACCACTGGAACAAGAGAATAGTTCTAATTAGATCTATGATTTATGATTTTTTTTTTTAGTTTAGCTTATGTACAGTGCTGCGTAATATGTTGGCGCTATATAAATCTAATTTATTAAAAAAAAAATGTAGGTTCATAGCACTGACATACTTCAGCCATGATGCTAACGGTGGCTCACAATCTAAGGCTACACACACGTTAGATTTTTGTCGTTGGAAAGGATCTTTCACGACCGTTTCCAATGCCAAAAACCTGAAATATGAATGAACGAGTGCTGTACATACAGCACCGTTCTGCTCTATGATAAGGGGAGGGGGGAGACTGAGCGAGTGGCACCCCGCTGGTCGGTAGTCAATCCACCAGAACGGATTCATGAACGACGTCGGCCGAGCACTGTACACACATCAGATTCTCGTCCAATATCAGCCCTGAAGTAATACTGCAACGCGAATCATCTGATGTGTATATGTAGCTTAATGTCCAAGGCCAATTTTGTAAAGAGGCCAAGAAACCAGGGTGCAAAGAGAAAATACATGCAAAGTCCTTGTTCAGTTCTATAAGAGCAGTGTGCTAGCCGCTGAGCCACCAATTATTCCTTCTGGTGGTTGCCTTAGTTTTTTTTTCCCTCAAGCTCGCCATATTTTCATATCCTGTCCTAACAAGTCTCCCTTACTGTACTGTATCTATAGAAGAGCAGGGCTCCCCAGCCAAGTGCCAGCTCTCCTCAAATCCATTATATGAGAGGCGTCATGTAGTTCACAAAGCAGAACCGGAGAGGCTAATAACATGGAGGAGGTCCTTGTTTCCTCCTGCACACAACCAACAGGTATATTCATGTACTGTACTTATATGTACGTATAGGTGTATAAAAAAAAAAATGAATTAATGTTTGTAAACTGCAATAAATTTTGTTTTTACGTTTTCATGGCTTTGAAGAATATTTAAATGTATCAGTCTGTAGTTGCATTTCCAGTAAAATAAAATAAAAAAAATAAAAAAAAGTTCAGTTACGCAATCCTGCTTTTTATCATTGAAAACACTGACAGAAGTAAAGCTGCGTACACGCTTCCAATTTTTATCGTTGGAAATGAACGACGAACGATAGATTGGGCAAAAATCGTTCGTAAAAAAAGTAACCAACGACGCCGACGAACGAGGATAGTCGTTGGAAATGAACGACCGGACCGGCGGATCCGATTGGACGACGATCGTTGACCATCCTTCGTGTGTACTGTCGTTCATTGATCGTCCATGGTCTGAGCATGCGCGGTGAACGAACGTTCGCTCACTTCCTGTGGTGCACGTCACTTCCTGTATCGTTCAAACGATCGCATCTATCGTGTGTACAATATCTGCGAACGATTGTGTCGTTATCTGTATGTACAGGATCGGTGCCATACGATCGTTCGCAGATATCGTGCAGGATCGTTCGTCGTTCGTTTACCAACGATAATAATTGGAAGTGTGTACGTAGCTTAACTTGCCCAATATCAAGCATCACTACCTGCAATTAAATCATAAGAAAGTCTTTGGGATTGGACGGGCAAATGCCCTGACAACTGTATGTGAAAAAACAATATCACACACATAAATGTATGTATTTGCTCTGGCGGTAACTGTGTCAGAATGAAAGTGAGAAAAATCTACAATTTTTAGGGCTTTTCCTACAGACATTTCTGTTACATCTCTAAAAATGTAAGTGATGGAAATTTCCTGCAACATAACAGACTGCAAATGATTTTTAGTGTATCCAAAACCAAGGCTGGGCACACACGTGCGATAATTGTCGTTGGAAAGGATCGTGAAAGATCTGAACAATGCATGAACGAGCGCTGTACATACAGCACCGTTCTGTTCTATGGAGAGAAAGAAGGGGGAGTGGTACCCTGCTATGTTCTATCCCCTTTACTTTCATTACGATTGTTCATGGATCCGCAAGGACGAATGTGTGTACGTAGCCTTATACTTGCCTGTGTCCCAACCAGTAAAATATCCAAGATGGCACACCACCATTTACAATCATGTCCTTCCTGGCTGGCTTGCATGTAATTCCAGTTATTCTAGATTTGAAGCCTTCATGGATAAGTTTTTATTCCACACCTCATAGAAATAAACATGCACAGACAGGCTAAATATTTTTGACAAGTGATGTGCTATAGACAGCAATATAGCAGAGGGTTGGAGGACAGGCAAGTATAAAAGTATAAGAATGGGGGGGGGGGGGGGGGGGGGTGGATCAAAAGTAACTGCACCAAGGAGACAGGGTAGAAAAGATGGCAAAGTTTGTAACTTTTTGCACAGGAAATGCCCTGCCCATCCACATCATTGAACAGACAGACCAGCGTGATGTTTAATTATATACTAAGCCTGGTGATCTGAGTCAGTCCCTGGTTTCTTCTATATGTTAGACGTTGCAACCACAAGATCTCGCTGCCATAATTACTGAAAACCTTTACATTTTACAGCTCTTTTTGTAGCAATATAAAGTAAAAAAATTAAAAAAAAAAAAATCTCTGGCCACTGGCCATTATCAGGGAACATGACAGATCTCATGTTCCCTGATAATGGCCAGTTTGCAGACTCTGAATCCCAAGACCCAGGTATTGACTTTTGAAGAAGGTGCAACTCCAGGGCTGCAGATGTTTACGGCACCCCAGACCTTGCGCCAGGTAATAGCATATTGAGCCCGATGGGAGCTTTGGAAATGCCAGGAAACCGGTAATTATTCCGGACAGGTTTTCCTTTCACAGGTTATATTTAGGAATCCAAATAACTAAGCAAAGTCATTAACAAACTACAGAAAAGCATTTGATTAGAATGCAGTGCTTGCAGCTGCGGCTCCTCATTCCCTTGTGCGAGTGTGGATCAGAAGACATCCCCTAAAAGGCCATTAGAGGAAAAATAAAAAATGTATCAGGTCCACCATGAGAACTGAAATGTACTTTTCACCAGCACCACTGGAGTTACAAGATCCAGCAACACAACAGGCCAGAAGAGAATGACTCAATCCATTAAGTGCTCCTGATCAATGCAAAATGTGCTTTGTAATTTTCATATTCACCTCGCTGAGCCTGAAACGTATCATTACCAGCCAGGGAACAAAATCAATTCAATAGAACAAGCAGGTCAACCTTCAGGGGCCTTGCATGGAGGATAAGAATTGCTGACACACTATTCCTCTATTGTATTTCTTTGAAGGCGGTGTAAAAGAAAAGAGGCAGCTGAAGGAAACTACTTTAAAATGTGAACGTGGGCACTTGTCCGCATTATAGGAAACTTGCAGCAATATTTCAGTGACGGGTGATAGGGAGGTTCTTTTCAGGGAAATGTAGAAGTCAAAGTCCCCTTCCATTTTACAGGTGACTGCCCAATGTTACGGGCTTGTCATGCTGTGATCACTTACAGAAAGCACATTTAGTGATAACATTCAACGTGATAACATGGCTGTACAGAGGGAAAGTTTCAAAAATTAGTAAAATAAACCAAGAAAGAAGGAAAGAAACCCAATTGTGCACTTTTTAAGAATACTAGCTGCCTGGTTGTCCCTGGCTTTTACTTAAAGACATAAATCCATCAACTTCAACCACTGGGGAAATAAACATATCCCAGATATAAAACCATAAACACATGGTTGATCCAGAGGAAGGCAAATAAAAACCCTGGTTCAATTTGCTCCAACAGGGGAGAAATAAAAGTCCTTCCCTATTCCATGAGGCAATCCGATGTTCCCTGCATCAACAGTCTCCATTATCTTTACTTTAAAGCTTTAAAATCCAGTGATATTCTGTGCTTCTAGAAATCATCCAGCCTTTTCCTAAAGCAATCCTTAGAACTTGCTGAAACTACTTCCTGAGAAAGCCAATTCCACATTTTCACAGACCTTACAGTGAAGAATCCTTTCCTTATCCAGGGCTTGAACTTCTTTCTCCAGATGCAATGAGCCCCCTTTAGACCAAGCAGATTAAGATAAAGTCAGAACCGCAATCCCCAAATCAGAATGCTTGTAGGAAGTCAGTACTAAAAGTATCAGTATCAGCAGCCAGGGTGGTGGAGTTTTTAAGCAGGAAAGATCAAAGATGGCAGGGGCTGGAGACTACTTCCCTATACCTATTAGATTGTAAGCTCCTTTGGGCTGGGACCTCGCAAAAATGTAGGTTGTCCCTGATGCAAACCCATTCTTATTGAGCAATGCATGCCATTGTGTTTCCGCCTTCCTGTTTTTAAGTAAAATGTGCCATGAGAAGATGGGGGCTGTCACTTCTGTTATTGGCTTTGGAAAATGGCAGTCACCCAGCTCCTATGCTGAACCATAATTTTATGGGGACTATTAGGAAATGTTATTGGTGTTTAAGCAGCTTCATATGCCTATGATTCCTCCTGCCTGGTATGTGAAGAGGAATAAGATCTAAAGCGCTGTTGCCTCTGACCGCCATTTTTAGAATATTTAAGTCAGCACTATGCTGCTCACTGTTCTCCTTGCTGGAGACTCATCATGAGGAAGCAAAGCTCTGCTGTTAATTATTATTAATAAATAATAATTTAAATAACGCCAACATATCATGCAGCACTTTAGTCACATCACTGTCACTCAAAGGGGGTCACAATCTAACGTCCTTACTACAATGTCCCTTTTAGCTGGGCGCACCACCCGGCACTTTTCAGTAACCACCCGGCTGTTTTTAGGTGGTTACTGAAGAGCTTGGTGACAATACAGGGGCTGCCACCCACCTATAGCTTCTTGCCACCCAGATTTAAAAAATTTCTGTCCAGGGTCCACAGTCCAGGGACGATTTTAGAGTCAATAACCTATGTTTTTGGGATGTGAGAGGAAACTGTATTTGCATGGGTTTCTTCCAGGCACTGCAAACTCCTTACAGAAAGGGCCAAGACTTGAACCTGGGACCCCAATACTGCAAAGACGAGCCATCAACTGAGCCAACAGAGCTGATCACCTCCAGACACAGACACGGTGCAGTCCTGGCATTTCTTTAACTATAAAGGACCCAAGAGACCAAAGACAATGCTGGTGTCTAATCCTTGGCCCTGTGCCTGCCTATTTTTGGGCACCGCTTCAGTTCCTCTTTATTAACATACATGGCCCTTAAGTATATTACACTTCTTTATCTTACAGATTTTGCAGCTCCTCGCTTTAAGATATATTTCCTTGTATTAGATCCAAGAAGTCTGCATTTTCTGGGGATATATTTTATGAACATAGCTTATGTGCAATCCACCGAGGTTTACCTAGCAGAAAAATTGCTTGTAGTAACAATGAATGATTTGTAGTTAGCCCCATGTGCAGACCGGCTAATCTCTGTGCCGTCAGTGATCCACTGCTCCCGGGTTGGGTGGTTATGTGGCATGCTGTAATGAAGTAGAATCAGAGAGCCGGTATAACATGGAAGAGGAGATTAATCTGTCTGGCTCGCTGTCTGTTTATGTACAGCAGACAGGAGAGGGCAGAAACCACATTAGCCTGCCAGGCAGCACAATACAACAGGATGCGTTCACCTCCAGAGTCACACAACCTTCCTAGCAACACACAAACTTTATTCAGGGCCCATTAACACTTGTCCACTCATCTGCAGAAAAATGCTTTCATTTTACAGTATGAAACTGCTATTCTATACTAAATCCTATTCATGACTATGTGCCTGGATCACATCTATGCACTGAAGCTGCTTGAAATACATCAGCACCACAGAAAATCCTGTTTTTCCTTACTTTGCATAATGAAGAAAAGAAATACAAATGCATGCAGAACAAATGTGCTTTACTGTATACATTATGCATGAGTGCAAAAGATCTCTATCACAGAAGAATCACCTGGTAGACTATCACTTTTTTAAAATCAGACATTCAATGGTAAGCAAGAAGTGAAATTCTTAAAGGTTTTTTTTTTTTTTTTTAATATGTCAATGGAAATTCACTGGAGCAAAGATCTAGATACACCACATATGTGCACAAACACTCACAGATAACAATGCAAAGGCACATTTACATTTCTGAGTTTCCTGCCAGCTTTCTATAGTTCAGTATTTGATACAGTACAGCTTGCAGCATCTGCAGACTCCTTGTGCAAGCATGATTCCTGCCTGTACATTAAAGGTGCGCATGGTATATGTTGGATATGCCACAAGAATGAACGTATGTCCAATAAAGATAGACGAAGATCTGGCAACCGTATGAAGATAGCAGTGTCCATGATAGAGCGAGAACTGACAAGGGTAATAAATGCAATCAGGCAGTTATGTTTATTTTATTGAAGGGAAATCATATGTCCCCTCTATATAACCTAACTGAATTTGTAGTTCACCATCAGGCAGGGCAATATTGCTGCAAGTGACAGGTAATCTCCCTTCTGCAATAATCTCTTCTACTTGCCCGACTGCACCAGGTATGTCAAAAAAGCTGAGCTGTACATGCTTTGGTTGCCAGGATAGCCGGTAATCCCCGTTTCCCCCTGTGCATGCTGGGAACAAATTCCCTCCCATGGATCTGCCCAGTGCAACCAACCAAGATTGTAAAATGTCCAAAAAGAGGAGAAGGGAGATGGCGGAACCCTGCAATGTAATAGGGTCTTATGAATGAGTGTTGCAGGTTCCACATTAAGGTTAATTTGACAGGCACTGTTTTCCTACGTTTGCAATGCGGTCAAACACAGGCCATGAAAATCCCAGAGATGCAAATTTAGGCTTAAAAGGCTGCATTTTTCTTTTTAATTTTTAGATGCAGATGGTCCCATTGAAATACATGAGATTTGCAGGCCAAGCAGGGTAGATGCTTCAATATACAGATGGAAGAAGCCCAATACTTACGTTATTAGCAGCAACTGACGGTTTCTTTGTTGAATAAAACCTTCAGTGTATTTGAATGCTATGTTTTACTTACTCTATTTCTTTATGTATTGTTTGAAATAAAGTAGTATAATTCTTAAACAGTATCAGTTTGCCATAAAAAGCCACTTTCTCTTTCCTCCTATATGTGATGCACTGGCTTGGCAATTCAAAAAGTTACAACTTAGAAAATTTCCCCTTGGGACAACTCCCCTCCCTTAGATGCAATCTTTAGCAAATTCATCCTTGGAATTTAAAAAGAACAGGTCCAAAAAAAGCAATGTTGAGTAAAGTCTAATTGTGGGTTATACATAAAATGACATGTTTACAGAGAGTGTTATACAAAATGGTTAAATTATGTTATGAAGAGCCTTGTGGGAGGATATACACAACCAATGCCAGCTACAGGTCAGGGTCACCAGAGGAACATACAGTACAGTAGACTCCATGCATTTCCCTCTTACACAGGACAATGATTCACTACGTTTGCATTGTTGGCAATGAACAGGAAGTATGTCTCAACGAAGAAAAATTGGAGGGTTTGTGAACAATTAGTCCGTGCTTTAGGTAGGTGATTCTCATGGTATCTTATATGGCAACTGCAAACTCCAGAGTGCATCACATGTACAATATAGATCACCTACCTTCATCCTTAAGGCTATATACAAAAGTGCAATAATTCTAATTGGAAGGGATCTTTCACGATCCTTTCCAATTACAAACATGTGCACTATGCATGAACAAGCTCTGAACATACAGCACCATTCTGCTCTATAGAGAGGGGAGGGGGGAGAACGACGGAGCGCCACCCCGCTGCACTCTCTCCCTCCTCACTTTCATTACGACCGTACGTTGACCATCATCCATGAATCCGCCAGAATGGTTGTTTGGACGATGAGCCCTGTACACATGCAAGTTTCTCGTCTGATATCAGCCCTGAGCTAATTATCGGACGAAAACCATTGCACATGTGTACCTAGCCTAAGTTGTGTGCGTGCACAGAATAGCAAAAATGTTGCCAGAACACATCCAGATCTTATGATGAATGGGTGCAATTGTGATATTATAGTGTTGAGATATTGCCCTCATCCAGATTCACCTCAGTTTTTTTTTGGGAGGGGACAGGGAGGGTGGTAAACTAAAAAGATGTTTACATTATGCCTAGAAAGTATAGTTTGGTCTTGAAACAAAAACATGTGTCTGGGTGGTGCAGCAACAGCAGGAAGTAAGCCAATGTGTCTACATCTGTTCTCACGGCAGAGCCTACAAATGAGCTCTCGGCAAAGGTCTTTGATGGGCCGTTTCCTGTTTCTAGGGTGAAAACTAACTTTCCACTCACTATACCCTATGCCAAGCTCACACTAGTATAATAAACAGCATGCTGAAACAAGACAAATCATTAAAGCCAAGAAAGTTCCTTTACAAAACAATACACAAGACAACTAGGTGACTTCATTGGAAACGTACACTTGCAATCTTTGTTAGCGTTTTCTTCTTCACATCAGTGCAATGTGTGGATATGAACATCTGCCCCTTACACAAAATCAAACTAAAAAGTCCATTATCAATAATGCTTTCATCCAAAGATTTTCCAATTAAATTTTATAAGAAAATCGGTCAATCCCAAGAATAGGAATCTAGGGTGAAAAACCTCAAGAGGAAGGATGATTTCTGGGCTGAGCTGCCTACAGAGTCAAGCCAAAAGATCAGAGAATGCAAAGTCCTGCACTATGCCAGCTGGGAGAACTTTACGTAAAAGACACACAGGATATACCCTGTTTCCCCGATTATAAGGCACTCTCCTATATTTTTTGAAATGCCAAAATATGCCCTGGGTCTTATTTTCAGGGGATGTCTTATTTTTCCATGAAGAAGACTACAGTACACATTTATTGTTGAAAGTCACTCATGGCCCTGGGTCTTATTTTCAGGGGATGTCTTATTTTTCCATGAAGAAGACTACAGTACACATTTATTGTTGAAAGTCACTCATGTGCCATTGATTGTCCCCTTCTGATCACTCTATGCCATTGACTATCCCCTTCTGATCACTCCATGCAATGATTGTCCCCTTCTGATCACTCTATGCAATGATTGTCCCCTTCTGATCACTTACCGGTAATTAAGTGTAGGGATCTCCGTTAGGGCAGGGATCTGCAGCTTGCTTCCTGGTGCAGAATGCCAGCTTGTTACTTTCAGTTTCACTCTGCACTGCAGCCAGGAGGAGACACGCGCTGCAGCCAGCATCAAGGAGACACACACAGGATCGGATATGGGGGGATGTCTTATTCACGGGTGAGTGTCTTATTTTAATTATTTTTTCAAAAATCGGGGGTGGCTTATTTATTGGGGATGACTTAAAATGGGGGAAACAGGGTATTACAAAGTTGTTTTGCCTAGAGACACACGGTAATTGTAGAGAATGATTTCCTAACTTGCAGACCTATTGATAAGCAATTGCAAAAATGCCAGATGCGGTAGAAGTTCTCCTTTTACATGCTTTCATGTACAGGCATGACTACATAACTTTATACATGGCAGGAAACATATTCGCATCAAGTAACAAAAATGTATGTGTTTGATGCTAACTTATATTAATATCTGGAGATCATGCGTTCCCCAAGTGGATTCCTACCATACAAAAGTACTAAAGCAAATCTATACTGCTGCTTTGACATACAGGACCCCATGCGTGCTTCTGTCTCCCATACGGGACCCACTCTGCCCTGACATAAGTGGCTCCCAGCAGAAAGCTGCCCGTTACAACTCCATGGGAGCTAAATAGTCCACCGTATGCAACCTCAGTGCAAAGGGAGACCTGCAAAAAATTCTCTGTGTCTTGGGGTATACAGTGCCAAGACTTTAGCAGCAGATCCTTTAAGCCCCAATTCCAAAAGATGGTAATAAAGCCCAAAGCATCCAAAAGCCTATGCAAAAATAGTCTGCAAAAACCTACTTACCTATTTTAATAATTGCCAACCTTCCTAAGGCTACATAGACACGTCAGATGATTCTCGTCCAATTATCACTTCAGGGCTAGTATCAGACGAGAATCTGACAAGTGTACAGTTCTCGATGAACGATCGTAATGGAAGTAAAGGGGGACAGCGCACAGAAGGGTGCCACTCCGCCGTTCACCCCTCCCCTCTCCATACAGCAGAATGGCATTGTATGTACAGCGCTTGTTCATGCATCGTGCAGTCATTTGTCGTTGGAAAGGATTATGAAAGATCCTTTGCAATGACAGTTATTGCACTTGTGTACATAGCCTTGCATGTCAGATGATTCTGGCTGGATTTTCACTTCACTAATATCAGACGAGAATCTAACATGTGTACAGTGCTCGTCCGACATTGGATCCATGAACGACAGCAAAACAGGTGAAGGGAAGAGAGTGCAGCGGGGTGCCACTCACTCGTTCTCCCCTCTCCATAGAGCTGAACGGTACAGTATGTACAGCGCTCAGTCTTTGTCATTGGAAAGGACTAACTAAAGATGATAGAAGGAACAAGATACTGATCAACATTACTGTATGGGATTCAGTAAAACAATGCAAAGAACAGCACCATTCACTATCCAACCAGTTCTTAAGCCGCATACACACGTGCAATTATAGTCGTTGGAAAGGATCTTTCACGACTAAGCACTGCACGATGCATGAATGAGTGCTGTACATACAGCACTGTTCTGCTCTATGCAGAGGGGAGGGGGAGAATGACATAAAAACAACCTGTGGCGCACTCTCCCTCCTTTCCTTGCATTACAATCGTTCGTCGTCCAACGTCCGTGGATCCGCCAGGACAGTCGTTCAGACGATAGAGGACAGCGCTGTACACACGCCTGATTCTCACCCGATATCGGCCCTGAGCCAATTATCAGGCGAGAACCACTGGAGGTGTCTACGTAGCTTTAAACTACTGCAGTCAGTTCCAGTACAATATCAGACAAAACAATGCACTGGACAATGCTATTCTGCAATAGCTGGCTATAACAATAGATCCATCTGTGTGAGCACATAAGAGATAAGATGCATGTACTGCACACCTTGCCAAGCCATTATGCTTCTTTCATGGCGGAATCTAACAAACAGGCTTCGCACTTGTAAAGAATATGAGGCTTTGTGCAGCAAATTTTACCAGTCATGCTGTCAGGCTTACAAAAAGAAAAAAATATATTCTTCATGTATCCATGCTAAAGCTAATGCTGAGAATATCAACAGATTTAGTGAGAAATGTGCAGAATCTTTGCAGATGGGAAGTTAAAGGTAGATCTGGAGGATCAGGCTCCTCTAGTCTGTCTGCTGTGCTAGAGGGTAAGAAGAAGCGATCAATGCATGATAGAGTACTTACCGAGAATGGGGGAAAAATCTTATGGAGCTAGTTGTAATACAAGCAGTTACATTTCAAGGGTCATTGTGTCAATCATTAATATTTTACTCATAGTGAACACTTATTGACTGGGTTATGCGCTGAGAAATTTTAAGCTTCCTATTCTGACCTGGGTCTATAATATACAACTCAGCCTGGTTGGCGCTTTCATCCAATTCCTCCGAATCCCTGAGCCAGAATTAGCATGCAGCTCTGGTGTTCCATGAATGGGTTACAGTTAGTGGTTAGCTTGTTTCAGGTTTTTGACAAACTACTGAAACCAAAAGATCAGCTTTCCACCCAGGTAATGAGCATGCTTCAGAATGAGAGTAAAAATGCAACATTCATAATCTTACAGTATAGATCGAGCATGGGCAAACTGGCCCATTTGGCTTTTTAATCCGACCTGTCAAATATTGGTACAAAATTGTCCACTGGCTAAAAAGCGACCAGTGACCAACAACATTGTTCCATTAAAATGGAATGTATGTTTTCTTTTAGTTAACAGCTTTTACACATAGTTTATAAGTTCATACAAACACTCTCAATTCATCTGATACTGGCCTGCCCCATTTGTAAAATTTTAAAACGAATTGTGGCCCTTGAGCGAACAAGTTTGCGCACCCCTGGTATAGAGACACTTTAATGTGAACCAGTGCTTTGCCCATTCATAAATGTTTTGAGCAGCCCAGTAGGAAGAAAAGTCCCCAACTCTTTTCTAATCCCAAGATTGGATTTGATGGTTACACCGAATGCCTGGTACAGCGAGCAGTACCTTTATTAGTATGTACCGAGCTCAGGAATAAAACGGATATTTCTACCAAAATATAATTGAATAAAGACAAGGGTGGGACTGCTCCTTCCAAAAAGTTGGTGTTAAAGCACAATTTAGGCTTCATTTTAAAAAATGTTCGATTTGGCTGATCATTATTGCAGAAAAGGACAGGCGATGTCCCTTTGCAATAACCCTTACCCGTCTAATCACTCCACGAACAGGTCACAAAAAGCAACAGCTTTAATTACCAGGATACCTGGCGATCCCAACTTCCCCTGTGCTTGTTGCAACTGAAAAAAAAACAATGTTACTTCATCTTGGCATGGCCTGCAAAGACATCTGAAGATCACAAGGAAAAACAAAAATGAAGAACATGGCGACACTCTGCAACAGGACGGGAGAGGCGAGAATAACAAGATTTAGTTCCACTTTAAGGAAAAACTTAAAGGTTCATGGTTGGCAGTGCAAAAACGAATATAGAAAGCAAAAGAAATCCACAACCAACCAGGTCTCAGTTTGTCAGTCAAACAAAGAATTTCAACTGTCATAGTATAGTGACATGTATACCTGTGCAATCACACACCCAATTTATCTGGTTTATATCAGGGAGTGCAAAGTTCATCAACATAATGTGATATAACTCAGGCTAACGAATCATATCGGGTACAAAACCAGAATTCTAACTGCATGCAATGGGATTCTTCATTTATAGCCACTACATTTTGCTAAGGTTTGGAGTGAATGGATTCGTAGGATCTAAAGTTGGCTCAGTGGTTAGCACTGTGGCCTTTGCAGCCCCTAGGACACAGGTTCAAATTTCAGCCAGGATATTATCTGCAAGAAGTTTGTATGTTTTCCCCATGATTTGAATGGGTTTCCTCTGGGTACTCCGGTTTCTCTCACAGCCGAAAACATGCCGTTAGGTTAATTGGATTCCCCTGAAAAGTTGGCCTGAAATTCCCCTGAAAAGACTGTATTATTTGCCATACAGCTAGTTACATGACTATGGACTTGTACAGCGTTGCCTAATATGTTGGTGCTATATAAATAAGAAGTTGTTAAGTCCTTACTTTTAGTACCCATGGAGAGAGTATCAAACAGGGGTTTAACACATCCTAAATACCCCAGGGTTCCAGAAATACAGATGAAGAATAAACAATGCATTTGCTTGGCTGTATAAGGACTTGTCACAAAAAGATCATCACAAAAACATTTCCATAATTCCATAAATGTTTGATACAGCGACATATTTCTGATGCATTTTTTGCTGTGTGTTGTTCAAGCACGTTTCAAGTCAAAACATTTTGTAGTTTTGGACAGAATAGTGAAGAGCTAAAGCCGACTGCCAGGTATTTCGTTTGCTCCATCTGTCCAAATGAAAGCAATCCCCTCACTTTCTGGAAACAAGAGTAGAAAATGAGAAAATTTCTCCAGAGGAAAAGGAAATCCCTTCTGACTGTCTTCATTGCATTGGAAGATTTCCTTTCAAATTCTTGTTCCAATGACAACATTTTGGATTTCCCACAATGTTCGGTTCCAGCAACAAACGTCACAAGAACATGATACAGAGTGCGAATCTGGGATGAACAGGAGGCACAGCCCGCAATCTGATGGGGTTATAAATGAAAGTTTTGGCTTCCCTTCCCTAGAGATGGACTTTTGAAATATCTGTATATGTAATTCTATATATGTTATAAATATATTCTATATTCTAGCACTTCCAAGTCATTTTTATAAAAGCTAAAAAGGTCTAAAAATGCAACATGAGGTCTTATAATAAAAAGCCTTTTCCTTCGCTATGTACCACCCACTAGATTGTAAGCTCTTAAGGGCAGGGTCCTCTCCTCCTCCTGTATCACTGCCTGTAATTTGCAACCCCTATTTAATGTACAGCGCTGCGTAATATGTTGGCGCTATATAAATCCTGTTTATTAATATTAATAATAATAATAATAATAATAATAATAGTTGTACCACTAAGAAAAGTGGCATTTTCTTTAGCTTGGTAAATTATGTAAAGCTGGAATAATTTTGAGCATCCTATTATGTGCAAGCAACAATCTTTCCTTACATAAGATTTAGTTTACTAAGTGAAATATCGTTTTTTACGCTTTATTGCCATACAGTTTTTCTCCACATTCTCTTTTGCATATGTGCTATTTATTTCCTTCAGTTACTTCCTGTCTTCATGAATTTGCTCTAGTATCAGTAGCACATTATTGCTCCAAATCAGCTTTCCGGCAGTGACAACAGGAGAACACACCTGCACAAAGTGTGTCAGCATGGACACATGTCTAAATCTGAGGGTGTGATGAGGTGAACCACAGTGCTCAATACCAAAAGTGTCTGAACACCGACTTCCATGGAGGGGTCACTGGGTTTTTTACAAAGTTACATTAACACGTTAAAACGTGAGTTTAACAATTCATGGATTCTGTACTTGCAGCAATATTAAGCTGATTGTGTTTATAAGCAAGGGCTGAACATCTAATACATATTCTTAAATGCAATTTTAAGAGGTGCATTGGTCACCACTTCCATATTTACAGAGTACAGTTCTCTGAACACAAGACTTAAAGCCCAACTTTTGGATCAGCAAAAACCTCCCATGCATTGGGTCTAACCCAGTAATTCCCAACCACTGTACAATGGAACCCAAAGGTTCCTTCAGCAAGGAGCATTTTGTGCCTCTCGGGTAGGTTTAATGGACAACCATGATCTCCTGGTTGTAAGGGTTGAAACTTTCCCAATGATCAATGTAAGAAGCATTCTTCTGTATAAACACCACACTAATGTACTGTGAGCCATGAATATAGTAATTATAGAAGGGGTTCCATGAGACATTAAAGTTGTTTCAAGGGTTCCTAATGTTAAAGTTTGAGAAACACTGACCTAACCTATCACAGGTTAACTGCTTTATCTACATTATCGATCTTTCCACAGGGGTCCATCCATCCAACCACTACCAGGCTGTGGATGGGCCCATACAATGGACCCTGCACTATAGGGGATTGTGCTAATGCCACATAGGCTTATTAAAGAGAATACAGGGACAGGTCACAGAGAGGAGGCCAAGGAAGTGCTTAACTTTTTAAATTTTTTTAAAGCTGGGAAGAAATAGTAGGTGGGTGGCAGCCCCTGTATTGTGACCCAACTCATCAGTAACCACCCAAAAACTGTCGGGTGGTTGCTGAAGAGTGCCGGGCGGTGCACCCAGCTAAATGAGGCTGGGGAGAAGACTGCATGAAACAGTGTTTTTTAACCCATTTACTGTACCCAGACATAAATGAACATTTAATTTCTTGATTGACAGAGATATTCCTAAAACAAAGGAGGATTTCTGCTGAACTGGAACACACGAAAATATTTTCATCTCTGGAAAGAAGCTTTCCTGATTAAATCCAGCGACAGATGAATGAAAAGCCTTGTACACATAGCACCTGATGTTCTATGGAGGGAACGAATGAGCAGCAACCCCGTTGTGCTCTCCTCCCTTGGCTTACATGGCGGTCATTCATAGATCTGCTGTGAGGGATCCATGAACATCCACTTTGTGAGGCCGCTGTCAGATTCTCGCCTGAGATGGGCACAATCGTTTGGGTGATAAATTATCCAACGTGTTCCTATAGCCTTAGGCTTCAATACCCACACACAAGAAACTTGAAACAACATTCCAGCACCTAAAACCATGTTTTCTGATTTACGTAAACAGAATTTGCTACAACCGGCAACAAAAACTATTGACACCACGCAGCCGGCGGACCATTGCTTGACAACTAGAAACATTTCAAATACTTTGAGGAAGCGACAGACCGCAGTGTGAGATTAGCTAATGTGCTGAAACATTACGCATTACGTACCATCTGACCAGGTTCCTGTATTTCTACAGCCGGTCCTCCTAAAATATACTATGGGGAGGTCATATATAATGAAACATTACAACATTCACCATGCTAAGGTTCCCTTTATCGGAATAATGGAGAAGACACTGAAATGACTCCATAGGTTACCAAGAGAAAGCAAAGGTTTCATTTTATATATGTGAATACTGGAAGTTGACAGACTGAACATTATTTCATAGAACTGTGTTAAAACACCCCATACCACAAACATGCAGACATGACCGAATATAACTGTAAAATGTCACTCCGGAGTAAAAATTCAAAAGTTCAATGCGTTCTTTTCAATTAGTTTGAGCTATTGTTTGACAGCAGAATGGTTTTGTTATAAATATATAAAAAGACAAAAAGAAAAAAAGTCATATTTAACTACATTTTAAATCTGGATTATTGAGTCCTTGAAGGCAAAAACCAGACTGGGAAAAATGAACAAGCAAAACTATTTCTTCCAAGGGCGTAATATGAAATCATATTACATACAGCTGTTAGTCAGAGTTCCAATAAGGCTTGACAGGGAAGTCGATTTACTAAAAGGAATAGGGACTGTTCACTTAGTACAGGGAATTTTCTCCTTGTAAATGTTCATTGAGCTACATAAGATAGGGAGGGAGGTGTTCATCATTAACCAATCATGTGCAAGCAAAACAATATTTTTCATTTCTTTGTACATGATTGAGCAAATGTTCTTCTTACTAACATTGACTTACCAAAAATTGAGAATAAACCTAAATATAGGTTTGTGAACAGCCTTGGCTATTTTAGTAAATCAACCCCAAAAGTCTTTGCATGACATTATATGCCAGGGTTTCCCAACCAGCGTTCCATGGCACCCTAGGGTTCCTCCAGAGGTTGCAGGGGTTTCAACCAAGCTAAAAAAACGTATGCGTTGAACACTTGTACTTATGAAAATAACTTTCATAGCAAAGTATATATATCATATATAGTGTATGCCCAGCATTAGTGTTGTACAAAAACACAATTATATCTGAAGCTAGCAAAGACAACTTTGGAGGTGACAGAAAAGATATGTCTTAACCTGTTGGCAGGCAATGCTATAGTATTATATTATAGCATTACTTTTTATAGTACTAATATATTATTACATAGTATCATAACATACTACAATAAAACAGTAACATGTAATATTATATTACAACATTACTTTATTATAGTGTCACATATTACCATTATAGTATTTTTATATTCTAGCATTACTTTATTATTGTATTATATTATAGTATCATAATATAACAATACATATTTACTTTTATATTGTAGTAATATAATAAAGCATTACTTAGTATTACATAGTATCATAATAGAGAGATACATTATGGTATATTGTACTATTATATTAAAGAATTACTTTATTATAGTAGTACTGTATTGTACATTACTATTATAGAACTTTTAGGTTCTTGCATTACTGTATTGTATTATAGTATCATAATATAGTGATACCTGTTACTGCTATATTGTTGTATTATATTATAGCATTACTTTATTATAGTATCACTTAGTATTAAAACAATACATATTACTTTTATATTGTAGTATATTATAGCATTACTTTATTTTAGTATTACATAGTATCATAATATAGTGATACATATTACTGTTATATTGTAGTATTATTATAGTATCACATAGTATTACACATTACTGCTATCATGTAGTATTACATAATATTTTATTTTAGTATTACATAGTAGTTTAATTTTAACATTTGGGGATTTCTTAACAGTTGGAAATCCCAAAGCAATTTTTATGACTTGAGGAGGATATAAACATTTGATATATGCCCATAGATCTCCCAACATATAATAAAGTCCCTGGACAATATCTGTGTACAAATACCAACATAAAGGAGCTTCTTCCATTACAGACGGGAGATGTGAAAGCCTAAATGATGATTTACTGTACTCGCCCCATGCTTGGCTTTGCCTCTACATGTGCTGCAGGTCAGGAGGGCGTCAGGAATGCATTCCCAGGAGGGAAGAAGAAGATCAGCTTCCTGAAGACCTCCAATAAATCAGGATCACTTCCCCTCTACAAGCAAACACTAAAGAGCATTTCTACCAGCCCAATGCAGCGAGCGCCCCAGCACATCCCCCATACCCCAAGACATCGCCCCCTCTCCAAACCAAAGGGTAGAATGAGCCACCAAGGATAAAACACATAATTAGGAGTTCTCCCAGTTCTGTCTAGACATCACAGGGACACAATGCTGATCTGAGATTGCTGTAATGTGTGCCTTACTGTTATGATTACAATGCATTCTGATTGCCTTAGGGGGGGAAGGAGACATGAAAGCTTTGCTCATCCAAATAGTAGGGGTACCCTTGCTGGGTGTTATTGCACCCAAAGGAGCACACAGGGCTATGACTCATAATTAAAGAAAAAGGCACACCCTGTGGGCAGAGCAGGGCTACACCCCCACCCCTCTCCCTGGTCTCCCCCACATAGGGTGCGCGAGGTGACTGGAAACATAAATTATCAGGGTTATTATTCACAGAAAGATTTGATAGCTTAAACACGCGGGCGGGTGTATGAAGGCCTCGCTCGGTGAGGACCCCCCCTGACCCCGCACAGCAGCAGCCCGTACTTCCTGTATTTCGTGTGCCCCTCCCCTCCTGCCAGCCATTAGCCAGACATGAATCAAGCAGCTGTCACCTGGATGTAGTTGCTTTCGCAGTAGTCGGCCACTCGGGTGAGGTTCTGGTAACTCTCGAACAGAGCCCGTTTGCCGGCCGGGATCTCCTCCTCTAATAACATCTGCAGCTCTGCCATCTTCTAGCCGTGTGCATCTCTTCCTTGTACACCGGAGGACAGACAACTGAGCGCAGACCCGCCCGCCTGCTATTCTGGGATTCCGAGCCTCGTTTTCAGTCACGAGTGGCTCCTCCCCTTTTCCTGCGTCCTGCCGGCCTCCGTATACTGAGCGCAAAGCATGCTGGGAATTGTAGTCTGTTCTCAATACTCTTTTCTCTATTGGCATGGTGAACTAGACAACCATATTCACCAAAGCTCACACTTGTCACTCATTTTAAATAAGTCGTCCCTAATTTCTAGAAAATTTGCAAATAAATCCCTGTTTTTTCCTGATTTGTTATGTAATGCTCTTAAAAGTGGAACTAAACCCCAGGTCAACTCATCTTTTTTCGCTCCAGCGCCACCATATTCCTTCTCTTCTTTCGTATCCAGATGATCTTTGGTCATCTTGATTGGCTGTGCCATCTCAGGACACACAAGGATCCATCCTAAAGGAGCAGCACGGTGGCTCAGTGGTCAGCACTCCGGCCTTTGCAGCGCTGGGTCCCAGATTTAAATCTCAGCCAGGACACTATCTGCATGGAGTTTGCAGGTTCTCCCTGTGTTTGTGTGGGTTTACTCCACATACTCCAGTTTCCTCCCATATCTAAAAAACATGCAGTTAGGTTAATTGTCTTTCCCCCAAAATTGTCCTTAGACTGTAATAAAGACATATGACTAAAGTAGGGACATTACATTGTGAGCCCCTTTAAGGGACAGGTAGTGACATGACTATGGACTTTGTACAGCGCTGCGTAATATGATGGCGCTATATAAATACCGTGTAATAATATCTAACATAAATTCCACTGGTTGCTGGCCATAAAGGAGCAGAAAAAAACTCTTGTCCACAGCATATGTGGTTGAGTAAATGACATTCTGCAGGACTGACACTTCGCATTTCACAAAAATGCTCAGTGTTGTCGGCCCACAACAGGGCCGACAACAATTAATCTTAAATCTATTTTGTACTGTATTATATTCTTCCTGCACATTATTTTCTTTCCCAACTCTTGCATACTGCTTGTGGGTATGTGAATTCGCCTGGAGCCAACTATTTTCTTCTGCATTGGGATGTATTGTTCCCCAGCATGGGACTGCTTCTTCTTGAGGCCAATGACATATTTTAAAGCAGAACTAAACCAACTTTACTCATCAAAGGGCACTGCCATCTTCTCCCTTCTTTTCTTCTGCATCACAAACACGGAATCGTAACTTCCACAAGAGTTCATTCATTCCCGGCATGGACAGGGGAACCCGGGATCGGGAGAAGATGACAGTTCCGCAGTGTGATCGGGAATTTAAAATGGATTACTGCAGAAGGGACATCACCCGTCCCTTTCTGTAATAATGACCTAGCTGATTCAACATTTTTAATAGTGGAAATTAAGTTACACTTTAAGAGGAACACATCGCACATCACTAATATCTTTGAGAACAGTGGAATTAAAATTGAAGGATGAGGGTAACCAAAAAATGGCTAATTTTCCTAGAGATCTCTGTGGCACACAAGTACAGTTTAAGACAAAATAGGGCCCTTTGGCAAATATGAACTGGGGGCCTCAATTGTACGGTACTCCCTCCACCACTACCATTCTGTCCTTAGGGGTCCTGGAGAAAGTGGGGGACCTGGGCACCCGCCACATGTTCAAACTTTTATAAAAAATAAAACTTCCATAGCAGATTTCTCAGGGGACAAGATAAAAGAAATAGTTTTTGTTTATTTTAAAAAAAATGCAGACCGCGCTGTAATACCTACATATAATAAGGAGCTGTCCCCCACATTATTTGCCCATAAGATGCCTCCAGTCCACTGGCACATCCTTAGAATAAAAAGTACACTTTGCATCATGCAACCATCCTGAATCTTTTGGAAAAATGTAAGTGTTCACTTTAAAACATAATATACCAATGGAAGGTGAAAATATGCAAGTTGGGGGGGGGGGGGATGCGGAATCCAGTGTTTGGCTTTAGGACTCCCTTCTATGGGATAAAATGTTTTAGTTGTTACTATAATGTTCACTTTAAAACATAATATACCAATGGAAGGTGAAAATATGCAAGTTGGGAGGGGGGGGTGATGCGGAATCCAGTGTTTGGCTTTAGGACTCCCTTCTATGGGATAAAATGTTTTAGTTGTTACTATATTGTTAAAGTAGATACCTTAAAATATTAACGAGATGATAAATGGCACCCACAAGGATAGAAGCCTTAGTTCCAAATACATCACCTAAATGTTCCAGAGGATGTGGCTAGGAAGGCACTATGCTCTATTCCTGGTGGACTCGCTCCAAAGTCCTTAGATTCTGGATTAGAGTCTATAATTGTATTAGTTCTTTTACTCTTTTACAAGTGTAATTTGCCAAAGTGTCTTTCCGAAGCCTTATTGATGAGATCAAGGAGAATCCTCATAAATTATGTATTCCTAGAGGGTAAGATAGCAAACGCCAGGTCCTGGAAATTGCCTATAATCAACTTTGCCAAAATAGGACTAATAAAACAAGATTGATGAGATAATGATCAATGACAGGCTATGGACAATAAAGGATAAGTTTGGGATACCGGAAATAATATAATGGACACTTGAATGAAGTAGATTATATATTAATTAGTAAAAATTAATATAGTAAAAATTAAAATTAGTAAATATTAATTAGTAAAAAAAAAAGGTCTGAGTGCTAATATTAAGAATAAATAAAGAACAACATGTACAAACTCATAATTTATATATATATATAACCAATGTGTTCTTTCATTGAAAAAATGTTGGTTATGCAGCCAGTCCTTGCTGCTGATAATTTTATGGCACTACTTCGTATTTCTGGCTGAACACTACAGGACAGCAGTCAGAAGGAAAACTACATCTCCTTGCATTGTATATCACGGTTGTGGGTGTCGTATTCTCAGCTCTCTACAGCACAATGGGGTGACTACAAATAAAGGGCGTGATTTAATAAAGCTCTCCAAGGCTGGAGAGGATACACTTTCATCAGTGAAGCTGTGTGATCCAGCAAACCTGGAATGGATCTGGTCCAGGATTGAAAACATTTGCTAAAATTAATTCCAGATTTGCTGGATCACCCAGGTTCACTCCTGAAAGTGTATCTTCTGCAGCCTTGGAGAGCTTTATTAAACATGGCCCAACAGGTGAATGGAGCATGAATTGTAGACACAGAAATTAAAGTGGAACTATAGGCAGCAGCAGATATGAAATGTTCCTTCTACAATAAAACAAACCTACCTGTTTGTTTGCAGTCTTTTACATAATGTATAACGTGCATCACAGCTCACTGTACAATCCTGGCATACCTGTGTGCTGGGAATAAATAAACTCCCATGCGCTTGCTCAAGAATTATATCATTCCAACCTAGTCTATCAACATGGCTGAACATTCCAAACTCGGAAACACTCCAAACACCTGTAAAGATGAAATCGGTGAAGAAGAAAGGGGAGGTGAGTTTAACTAAAGAATCTTGAACAGGCAGGTAAGTTTGTTTTATTTTAACAGAGACATCACTTGTCCCTTCTGCAATAAACAATCTGCCTGCTCACCATTTTTTATGTTTTAAGTTCAGTTCCAATGTAAGGATAGCAGTTCTCTCTGCAAAGGTCATTAAGTATTTATGGGGATTAATTGAACACATTTTTCAAACAGAAGGAAGAAGAAGAAATGTATCATTAGGACATAAAGCAAACATGCATTTTTCAGTTTTTTTTCAGTTTTCAGCTTTAGTAACATTTTACATCCAACTCTGGCCCTATGCTGGGTCATTCTCCTATAAAGTGCTGCTTGAGGACAATGCACAGGGCACTTCTCTGAATTATTGCCAGTGATTACAGGTCAGTCATTGTTACAGAGTGACTACACATTGTACAGATGGCCTTATTAATATGTGTGTGTATCAATGCAATCTTCCTAACTTGTATAACCTTTTATTTGGATTAGAATTGTAGTGATTAGCTGAACTGCTGTACTTGACCCTTGTAAATTCCTGCTTACCAAGTGTTAGAAGTGGTGATATATAATTATATCCTGCAGCACTATGCATATCAAATCACCCTCTGATAATTGCAGCAATTTTTTTGCTCTTGTGTTTCATTTTTAGTATTACACAGTATTGAATTTAAACAAATAACAAAAGCAACAAAAAAATAATTAAGATAGCTGTAAATCCTAATGAATATTTGCCGTGTTGTTTCTGTCTTTTCTTTCATCCAATTCCCTTTTATCAGTAGCATATCAGCCCTGCTAATTTTTGTAGATTGTTTTCCTGCAAGTAGACCAGCAGTTGGTGCATGGCATTTCTTGGAGCAGACTTTCTAATGGTGTTACATCTCGTAACTCTTTAATGACCAAGACAAACTCTGCAGTTGTTTATTTTTGCATATGAAACCACAGCTTGCTCCAGAAGTTATTGAATGCCTAGGCTCCATGAAGTTTTTTTTTTTTGCTTTGTTTTTTTTATTAATTCACAGTGAGGATTTTATACAGTAACTGACACTATGCTGCTTAATAATATGTTGAGACAAACATCTGTCCTAATTGCATTTATTAAAAAAATGTTCAAACTTACATAAAAATTCAACTTAAGAACAAACCTATAGTCCCTATCTCATATGTAACCCAGGGACTTCCAGTATACACATTTTGTCAACTTGCAACAAAAAGTTCCTAGCTACAAATCTTTATAGCAGGATCATCAGATACTGTTTTAGATGAAGGTACAGGTTCAAACATTAAAAATAACTTTTTTTATTATTATTATTATTATTAATAAACAGGATTTATATAGCGCCAACATATTACACAGCGCTGTACAATAAATAGGGATTGCAAATGACAGACTAATACAGACTGATACAGGAGGAGAGGACCCTGCCCCGAAGAGCTTACAATCGAGGAGGTGGGGGAAGTAACACACAATAGAATGGGAGATATGTAGTGGTGGGAAGTAGTGATGGTTTCAAAAGACAGAAGAAGACGGGTAGGCAAGTTTGAAAACTTTAACTTTTAAAATTACATTGTAATTTAATGCAATTTCATATCATATCTGGTATATAGTAACATTGTATATAATATCTTATATAAGGCTGTGTACTTAGATATTCTGAAGACTTGCTAGAGCTCCAGTCGTCAACCCTTCAGACCTCACAGACCACTAAATTCATAATTTTAAACCCCGCAGACCATTATTATAATTTTTTTTTTATAATTTTTTAAAAAGATAAATACATTTATAAAATAATGATCAGAGAACTTCCATTTTATTAATAAAAAAAGCACTTAATAAATATAACAAAATTATAAATGCTTATAAATTATAAATGCTTATAAATGCTTATGTAATGATAACAAAATCTTTAATGCTTGTTTAATTGTAACAACATTTTTAAAGTTAGTTTAGTTATTACAAAATAATTGAAGCTTATTTAAGTGTTACACATTTTTTATTGTGATATTTGTTTCTGTTCCAATGACGATACTGCAAGACGAAGAGCTGTATTTATTTCCAGCCAAGACAGGTACTGAGTTTTAATTGCTGTGTCAGATAAAAATGTGTTTTTGCAGAGTGTCAAAATTTTTCTGCGGACCACTAAAAGTTTCTTGTGAACCACCAGTCAACCAATGGACCCCTGGTTGGTGACCACAATGCTGGAGGAAATGGTCAAAGGTTGTTTTTATGGAATGGTTGGAAACTGGGGTCATGCTTGTAGGAAGGAGTTCCAGACTATGGACTTTGGTACAATTGACTGCTATAGATCATTATTACTGGTTCCATTACTAATCAACGCTCAACTGACTGAGGGTTGAGGGTCATAATGGAAACACCAACCTGCTCTTGGGCCATTGGTTGGGTTGGATACACCTAGCTGTATCTCTGTTATCCTATCCACTAATCTCTTATTGAGCATGCTGTATATGTTAGGCACACTGAAAACCTCAAGAACTTTGACAATGATATTTTTGTTGAAATACATATTTGGTACTAATACTTAAGTCCTGGTTTCCAATATAAATTTTCCAAAGTGATGTAACACTGCCACTATACATCAAGGAATCACATTGTGCCTCCTATTTTACCATCCAGTTCCTTGTGGAACACTGGTTGTTTTAATGGGCTAACATTATTTCTGAACACCATGCTGAAATGGTCTCTTAAATTACATTCTGCAATGTTCTATACGTAGAGATATTTTTTTTGTTCCTCAATTAGTTGAATTGTGAATGCAAACTATGTCAGCACTTCCAAACTGTGAGAACAAAAGCCTGCTGGTAAGTGTTTATTACTGGTCAGCGCCCACAATAGCGGATGATTGCTGGATAATTGAACGTTATTGTGAGAACTGATGCAAAGTGACTTTTATGACAGAGCTATGGAGGCGTGGAGGAAAATGTAATCTATTATTAGATATTAGGAATGAAAAATATAAAGCTCCAATCTGAGTATTTCAATAATGTGTATCAGTGGAAAACATGCAAGTTATCAAAAAGTATAACTTTAATGGTATAGGAAAATAGTTAACAATATAAACTCTAAAGTGAAACTCAATACAAAACTTTTTCTTCTTTATATAGAATAGGTAATAATTTAGGATTATTATTATTACACAGTATTTATATAGCGCCATCATATTACGCAGCGCTGTACAGAGTCCATAGTTGTGTCACTAACTGTCCCTCAAGGGAGCTTACAATCTAATGTCCCTACTATAGTCATATGTCATTAATGTAGTCTAGGTCAATTTAGGGGGAAGCCAATGAACCTAACTGCATGTTTTTGGGATGTGGGAGGAAACCCACGCAGACACGGGGAGAACCTGCAAACTCCATGCAGATAGTGTCCTGGCTGGGATTCGAACCTAAGACCTAGCGCTGCAAAGGCCAGAGTGCTAACCCCTGAGGATTGTGGTGTGTTGTCCCAATGGCTAACACTCTGGTCTTTGCAGCACTAGGGTCCCAGGTCTAAATCTTGGCCAGGACGCTATCTGCATCCAAGTTTGCATGGGTTTCCTCCGGGCACTCCGGTTTCCACCCACATCCCAAAAACATGCAGTTAGGATAATAGGCTTCCCTTTAGACTGTGTTAATGACATATTACTATAGTAGAGACATTAGATTGTGAGCCCCTCTGAGGGACAGTTAGTAACATGACTATGTAAATGCAAGTTAATAATAATATTTTGTCTTTGGCAGGGACTGATTATTCACTCATAGTCCTATTGCAACAACCATAGTGATGCTGTAATTTATTGTTCTTTATGCTGGACTTTATTCTCTTTATATTTTTATAGACAATCCACTAAAGGGCTGGTGACTCCCATGTTTTGGTCCAGGAATGGGAGCAGATGTTTTCGACTAATTTGTAGCGATAAAACCTTGCTGGGGACCAGTTAAAATTTAGGGCAGCCAATCTGTGCCTACCACATAGATGACAAGAAAGCAGCTTTTGCTGGTATCCTGGGAAGGATCCCTTCTAAAATGTAAGTATGGGCAGCACAGTGGCTCAGAGGTTGGCACTCTGGCCTTTGCAGCGCTGGGTTTGCATCTCTATTTGCATGGAGTTTGCAGGTTTTTCCTGTGTTTGCAAGGGGATCCTCCTACATTCCAAAAACAGCCACTCCCCCCCAAAAAAAGTACCTAGACTGTATCAATGACTTTGGTAGGGACATTAGATTGTGAGCCTTTTTGAGGGACAGCTAGTGACATGACTATAGGCTTTGTAAAGTGCTGTGTAATATGTCAGCGCTATATAGATACCAGATATTAATATTCCAGTGGTGATGGTATCCCTTTTAGTTAGGGAATGGAGGGGGGGGGGTAATGTTAAATTTAGGTATTTGTTCGACTTAAAGCCCAATTGACTTCTGCCATACAATGAGCAGCCCATTCAAGGCACAATGCAAATCTATCTTCTACCAATGTGAATTGGCCTAAAAGAGAATCTATTTTAAATAGGCACTGTAGATACATTATTTTGTTTCAAATGTTATTGATTATGCTACAGGATGTTAGCAATATGTTTGCATTTTGTAGTATTGTATAAGGTTGATCAAAACATAAATATATCCATGCAGAAACAAAATGGTAGGACAGTTGTTACATTCATAAGGATTATTTATGTCAGGGATGTCCAAACATATTGCAAAGAGGGCCAGATCTGGTGACATGAAAATGTGTGGCGGCACCATGTAGCACATACTCAGGGTTAGTGTGGGCGTGACTTGCAGGGGTCCCACACAGCACTCGCCCACCAGGGTGACGTGAGGGATTCCCTGTGCACGGTGTCAGTGCGGGCTCCCTGCAGAACAGGTTCTTGGAATCAGAGTGGGCGTGGTCTGTGCGGGTCCCGCACAGCTTACGCCCACTCTAATGACATAGGGGATTCCCTGTGCACACATGGGCACTCCCGTCCAGTCGAATATGCCCGCTGAGTAGCAGGACGATAAATGTAAGGTGGTTGATTAACTCTAATGAAATATAAAATAGCTTTTTTGTACTAGTGTATTTTTTACTGTGGTCAACGGCCCTGGTGGGCTGCATATTATTGATTTATGACAGAGGCTGCGGGCCGGTGGAAATCTGGACACTGGCCGCAATTGGCCCCCCGGGCCGGACTTTGGACATGCCTGCTTTATGTTATTCATTGTTACATTCATGTTACATACATTGATGATGGGAATGTTCAGTAGCAGGCTTTAAATAGAAAGCTGAAGACATCTGCTGGTGATAGGGGTATATACATTAGAGTAGGAGAGGTATTATATTTTTGAAGAGTTGCTTTCCTAGTTATAAAATAGAATTAGTATGCTGTTTAGCATTATGTGTAAATCTGGCATAATATAATTTTAGAAAAACTAACGCCTCCTTGTGAGACAGCTTTTACGTGACATCATGTCGCTGATAACTATAAGTGCCGGGATTTGGATTGTTGTATTTGTGGCCACTCCCTAGTTATGTCATCTGTGCAGAAATTCTT
>NC_092862.1:129399666-129474719 GCF_032062135.1 Pyxicephalus adspersus | reverse complement strand
GTGTGTACGTAGCTTTAGGCTGATCTATCATACCAATTTGTTTTTTTTTCTTGAGGGGGGCACTTTTTTTTATTTATGCATTCATATATTTCTGACATCTTTAGCAGCATAAATTACTACATTTTTTGCAGCATGTTGTGGTCCTTTTATATCCATGGTGGAAAGCAGCGCAGTTGGTCACTCTCAGGAGCAAAGCAAACAGTTTTGTGCACTATGGAACAGCAAAATGCACCACATGTAACTTATTTTTATGAAGCAATGGTTGTGGTGTGATTCTTTTACAAGCAACTGCATTGTCAAAAATAACCTTTTGGAACCGTACCCTGCTCTGTCACATCCACATGCAAAAAAACAGTTCCCAACTGCTCCTATTTACTTATATTGGAAAGGTTGGGATCATGATTGAGCCTGCAGCAGAACGCTACATCACCAGTGGTTCTTATAGCCTTACTGATTTCATGGTTCGGGGCAGGGTCCTCTCCTCCTCTTGTGTTACTGTCTTTACCTGTCTGTCATTTGCAACTTCTTTTTAATGTACAGCGCTGAGTAATATGCTGGCGCTATATAAACCCTGTTTATTATTATTAAAAATAATAATGTCACTAATTATGACATGCTCACAATATCCCTATCACATTCATTTGTCATGGTCTAAGGCTAGGTACAAAGACCAGATAATTTCTGTTAAAAGTGAACAATTACTGACATATCATTAGACAAATGATTGTTACAAAAACAGCAAACAATCGTCTTAAGAGGATAATCTGCAATGATTTGTGAGTCCAATAAACAAACCATCCTTACAAATTTGTTTTGGCAATTATCATTCTCTGTCATTCATACAGATGTCATCACACAATGATCAGTTGTACAGATCTGTTTATTTGATAGGACAAACTACACAGGGCCCTTGTCCACAAAATGGCGGGGAGTGCAGAGATATTGTGAATTTGGGACTCCTACTTAATGTTTGCCCAAAGCTCGTTTTTGTCTAAAACCATACCTACAATCATGCATGTGTGGCTAATATATAGGTGACTCTTATTTACAGGCAACACAGCAGTCTGCTAAGCTCACATCATTGCCATGACTATCAGTGGATTGATCACATTTTCTTAGCATATGCTTGTTTTTAAAAGCAATTATTTAACATGTGTTCATAGCCAGTTTGGGATTGGAGGGGGCAATAACCTACCAGTTTGTTTTTTGGGAGGAAACCCACACAAACCTATCCAAGGTCAGAGTGCTAGGTACTAAACCACCATAATGCTTGTTACTGTAGGTGGCATTGCCATAGACGTTATTTTTTAATGTGCATTAAAAGCAATATATATAAATATATATATATATATATTTATTTATATATATATTTGTTTATATATATTTAACACTAAAGTTTTGTTCTGCACATTCAGAGTGCAACTTGTATTCAGCACATTACTTTTTTTGCAATGCAAAACTGTTGCTAGTACGAGAGTGCATGATTAAGTTATTCTAAAAATAAGATAAAAGCATTTTATACATTATGTCTACTTTTTGCTTTTTGGAATTACCATAATTTAATGCAACATTTGCGTGGTAGGGTTTGCTGATAGTTTATTAGAAATAATCGAGGACTTCACAGAACAGAACGTAGTTGTGGAAGCTGCACAAATCTGAAAGTAAATTGGCTGCCAGCACTTGGGGTTTTGCGATAATGTGCAAATATACTAAACATTATCTGCATGTGCAGCCCAGTGTACACAAAACAAAGAAAATGTCCTGACAGGCAGGCAGAAGAATCTAGCAGAAGCACTTTATATTCTCATCTGCCAGTAAACAGAAAAATACCCATCAGGACTTCTCTGATTCTATGCATTAGTGCCCATATACTCAATACAGACTGGCACACCAGTATCTTAAGTAAACTGAGGAACCATGAATTCTGAAGAGGAAGTAGAATTACTTTATTGGAAGGCATGAAGAAGTAGTGAAGTGGTTAAGTCTACTCAGAAGATCCCTGTCATTTCCCCTAAAGCATTTACTTCATTTAGAAAAGGAGACAGCTTGGCTACATTGCACAGAAACCTTGTATAGCTCATCCTAAAAGCTCCTGGCCCATCTCCCAAACCACTGATCATATTATATGATTCTAGTCCATTTCTGATTGTGAAATTACACTTCATAATGCACCTTTCTACCACTCTGCTCTTTTTCAATGGTCCAATATCTCTAGTCTGTGTTACATCAATGGTGTTTGTTTTATCTTAAGGACAAACAGCTTTGAACTTGCCGGTTCTGGTAACATTGTGGATGTATCATTGCATGACCCAACCACTTCTTCAGCTCTATATCCATACAGATGGGACAGACATGTAATTTGGTCACCATGGAATATGAAATGTTGTCTGGGGGTAGAGATGTTAAAACAACATCATATGTGGAAGACAGAAGGTGGTGAAGGTCCCCATACTTGCTAAGTGATGGTTGTTCCAACCTGATATTGGAGGCTTCTTTAACAACTTTTGGGAACCATATGTCCTCTCTGTCCAAAATGTGCACCTCACTGACCTCAATTGTTCCTTTACTTTAAATTTCAAAGGTAAAAGGACAGTTGGACATACCTTTTACTTAAGGTGAAAAAACTGGAAAATGTTGCCCTTTTATGCTAGGATATTCTTTTGTTTAGAAGATGTTTTGTCTCTCTAATGTTCAGGTTATTGAATGTCTCATCACACTTCATTGTATATACCAAGTTCCTTCTGTTATATTTCAGTGTTGGGTCTTTTGGAACTATGACTCTTCCAGATGTTCTGACAGTGACACTTGGGATAACTATATTACTTTGTGTGTTCAGCCTTTTCTATTTGTTCAATGGTCCTGGGTTTTAACTTTGCCTTTTAATTCAGTGGTCGCCAACCATTTCAGACCTACAGACCACTAAATGCACGGAATCTGGACCACACATGCACAGGAACACTTCCCCCATAGTGACGCCTAACCCTGCGAATAGTCTAGACCAGGCATGGGCAAACTACTTCCCCCGGGGCATATATGGCCTGTTAGGCGTTCTCATCCGGCCTGTTGAACTCTCTCTCTCTACTCCGCTGAAGTAGACCCATGGTCCGTGCGGTCTGTGTGGTCCATGGCTCTGGCCGTTGCCCCCCTGAGCGGGGTCATGGGGGCCTCGATGGGGGGCCGCACCGGCCAGAGCCACTGACCATGTCCCCTGTACAAAATCCGGGCTCGGGGAAGTGGGCGGAACAACCCTGCGATGGGAGAGTGGGCGGGGTTATGCCATCATGACGTCACGTTCAGTGACACCCGTTTCGGCGCTCTGATCCTGGCCCGGCCCCTCTGCCAAATTTTAGAACCCAATGTGGCTCCTGAGTCAAAAAGTTTGCCTACCCCTGGTCTAGACTGTAACACTTTCATCTTCTGGGACAATAAAAATTATTGTAGCAAACCTCTCCCTCCACCCCTTTACCCTGGTCTTTCCCTATCTGCAGCCCCCCACCCCCAACTACATGGTTATCCGTTGTGAATATGCAATTACCACTGCCTTATTTTGTGTATGGTTTGTTAGTTGTATTATTTTCCAAAAAATTTAAAGGATAGTAAAAAAAAGTGTAATTTGTTACGCTTTGCATCTTTCCATGAAAACTGGGTAATTGGTTTATGTAGCCTCTAAAAGCTTGTATTTTTACTCAAATGTTGACCCATGTATCATCCACATACCTTACCTAATGCCTTGGTGTTCCTCCCTTGGAAGCATTCAGGGCTCTCTTCTCCACTCCATGTACAAAGTATCCACAATGGGGATTTTAGTGATCCCATAGAACAGCCATGTTTCTGTCTGTAGAAGATATCCTTGTAAGTGTAAAAGATTGTGGACAAAAGTCTAGCAGAGAATATACCTGGCCTGGTTTTAGGTCTTTTTGACTGCAAGAGTCCTATCTCATTGCAGATGTTTCCTTACAGCCTCAATAACCTCTGCAGTTGTTTTTTTTAATTTACATTTAGTTTTAATTTAATATTCTGTTTTACAGATATTTACTATTTATTTTCACAACAGGCTCACCCTAAATAAGTTAAAGCTCAATTCTAGATTTAACCCACTTCCTGCCCAATGGTACCCCTGTGATATATTTTTGTAATTTTGTAATCTTCATTATACATGTGATGAAAGATGAATATAAGTCAAATCAGATTGCATACTTGTATGTGTCTGCATTCAAATTGACTATTGTACACACATTGTAGTTAAAAACAATACAATCTACTGGAGCAGTTATTGTTTGTTGTACTGCCAATGAAATGGTTGCAAAGCCATTGTTTTAGTACCTTCATTGGAATGATCGAAAGACAATATTGCAACATGTTTGCAGATCATACTATCATTCAAACCACAAAATAGACAGAGATGAAGGTTCTCTCCCAGGATACCTTTGCAAAAGGCAATTGTTTTTCAATTCTTATCTGCAAACAATAGTATTTACCCACAGGGACCAAAGTCTTCTCTTTCTCCTAACATTGCAGAAAAGAATTGCTATTATTAGATGCAAATTGATGGGAGCATTATTTGTGGAATCTGGAGGTCAGGCTCCTTTTCCTTGACTCTGGTTATTTTTGGTGAAGTATCCTAGTCAGTCTTATAGTTTTTTTTTTCTTTGCGGTATATGAAATCAGGTTTCATACTTTATTTGTCAATTCATTTCTATATGAACTCCAGCATACTGTACCAATAAATACTTATATATATTTGGACCTTTTTGAAGTGCTCCGCTATTTTACAATCCACTGATAATTTAAAAAAAACTTATTACAGAATTTGGTGAAAAAAGAATATGGAAACACTGCTTTATATGGTTAAAGAAAGCTTTTTGCTCCCTCTTGTGGTTAATTTTCATCAAAACATGTCCACCATTCATTTGCAATTTTTCACAATCTTGGAAGTTCTTTGAAAATGAGTATCAGCAATCACACATTTTGACACGATTGCATATATATAGTAAATACCAGGGTAATGTCCCAACAATAATTAGAACTGAAGAAGTAATTTGGATAAGTGGTGAAATTCCTTCAATCCTTCTAAACAAGTTAAAATATTACATTGATTTATTAAACCAGCAGATAATATTTTGCAAGGAACAGCAAAGTTTATGTATCTTCTACTCTCTCAATAGTTGTTATCAAGGTATTTAATAGCTACCCCTTAAAAGATATAATTGAAGAAGAGAAAAGAGTGGTTTCATAGAGGCATAATTCTTAATGATTACCCTATCATTACTATAGTAATCATTAGGGGAACTATACTTCTATGAATATAAATATGTCATAAATATGTGTATGAAGAATATGTTGCTTTTGACTATGATGTAATAACTACATGCACTTGTAGCTACTCTGTTTTATGTTATTGTATGCCTTGTGCACATTCCACTATGAGTTCTCTCCTATAACCACCTAGAATAATCTATGTCTCGTGCATTACTCTGAAGAAGCTTAGAAAAGCGAAACGCGTTGGGTTAAGTGTTGCACCAACATTAAGCTACCTATTTTCAATACTTAGCCTGGACAAAAAAAACTTTTGAAATTAGTATTTGTTTACGTTGCTTAGCCACTTATTTACCAATATACTTTAGATAAATAGCCAAGAAACCCCTCTTTTCTCTTCTTCATTTAAAATGTTTTTTTTTTTTTTGCAAGGATGTTTTACCTTAGCTTAATGAAAATGTACTGACTGCCATCCAATCATGTGCAAGATATAATCTTTTGTTTGTGGTGTTAGAAAACCATTGTGTGGATTATATGGATTATATTAATATTATTTTAGAAATTCTATAAATTTTGCAATGCAAACAACAGTTCAGACCACTGTCACACCTACCTCTTCCTCATTAAAGTGCAGGCGCCTCTCTCCTGCGCATGCGGGCAGTTCTGACGCAGAGCATGCCTTTCTTTCCAAGCTTTATCAATTTTGTCTAATCAGCTGGCCAATCAGAAAATAGCCTCTTGACCGGCCCTGGCTGTTTAGCTGGCTCACACACTGCACTCAGTGTTCGTGCAATGTGTCTCTATTGTTCCAAGCCCCTGGTTCTGTGAGCTAGTTCCTGTACACCTGTTACCTAATTCAGTTTTTCCTCTGTCAAGCTCCTGCATTAACCCCTCACTGTCCAGTCTTTTGGTTCCCAGTGAACTTCCCTGTGCTATTCCAGTTTTCCTGTCTGTCTGTGGCTATACCTGCATCACCTCTGCCTCCTGTTGCTTCCAGTGTCTCCTGTGTTCCCTGTGCCCGCAGTTGCCTCCGTGTCACTAGTGTCTGTCCCCTGAATCTCTAGCAAATGACCCCTGGTGTGTGACCTGACCTCTCTTGCTTCCTGCCTGCCTTGACCCAGGCCTTCCTTGACTATCCTTCTGCTTTGTGATTTGGTACTGTATTTTGCCCACCTGGGTGTGCCCAAGGACCGCAACCTAGCAGTAACCAGAAGCGCAACATCCTCACCATCAGAGGCTCTGTGGAAGACCTGGTTACTGCTTAGAGTCTGCGCCTTGGTCCTTCTTCTAGTGGTCCTGTCTCTCCAAGCATGTCAACCACCCTATAGGTATAATAAAGTCAATGGTAAAGCTTGGTGGACATGGCACTCCTGAGTGTGGTAGGTTGTTTGGATACTCAAACATACAGGACTGTCAATGAAAATAGAAGTGAATGTTTTTTATTGGTCAGGTATTGGCTTTGTCCCACTGTCCCACATTACTTGCTGGAATGCCATTGAAAACACATGTACCTGGAAGATTCCCACTAGGTAATGTTTTAGGGAATGTCTGATTCCATGTTTTATAAAAATAGTTTTTTTTTAGTATTATAATGATGTGTTATTACATCTAGATATTTTCTGTTTCTTTCCAGCACATTTGTGGAAAGAAGTGAGTCTGGATAAACTATTTAAATATAGTAAGAATATTCTAAGAATAAGAAAAAAAGAAGAAACAAACAATAATAATAAACAAACAAACAAATAAACAAATTTCGCTTTAATCCTGCAGATCCGTTGATCCATCTGGACCTTTCCTTGATCGGGTCCCGCATTGTCTTTGTATCCTCCTTTATCCCGGAGTGGAGGAAGCGCTTGGTTCCGCCATTCTCTTTGGTCTTCTTCGTACGTCAGCTGATCTCGCACTGTGCATGCATGAGATTGGGTGATGTAGATGGGGAAAAAGAGTGCCAATCTCACTGCTCATGCATGAGATCACATTTTTTCTCCCATTAAAGAAAAGGCTCCTTCTGCACCCAAGCAAATCTTGTTCAGGGGTAGGCAAATCTTTATATTCACTTCTGGCCATTTATAGAGCTAATAGGCAAGCTATTGTCATACAAAAGATTTAGGATGTTGGGCACTGTCATAGAGGACATGTACCAATGGCAAAAAAAGGCATAGCATGTCTCCCTATACAGAATTGTCAACTATCCCTAACACTAATATTATGGCTGCTGTGAGCCCCACTTTTTACACAAGGGGGGTTGGGTTATGCACGTCTTTGAATTATTGGTTCTTTTCACTTAGCTAACCAGGATCAGAAGCTATGCAATGCATTTTAGTTTTTTTTTGGTGGCAAACCTGTAATAGTTTGGACCAATTGATGGTGATTTGCTAATCCTGGACCTTCACTGCAAGCCCCTGTGGAAACAAAATGGTGAGAGACTGCAGGGGAGATATCAGCAGGTAGAGAAGAATCAAAAGCAATCATTTCACCACTATGTTTCAGGGATTGTGACTCGAGGTCCACTATGGAACACATCTGGTGGTCCTGTCTGATAGCTCAGAGCTTTTGGACAGAAATATTCTTTAACTTATCTCTAATGTTTTAAAGATGGAGATTCCAAGCTCACCTGAAGGTGCTTTTCCTCCCTTTCTAATCCCAGCAGTTGATCTTTTTTATTGATTGTTGAAGGGTTGTTGGGTAGTGCTTTTTGTTTAATCAGCTATATTTTCATAATTCAAACATGCAATTCGTGTATAGGTTTCGCTGAATACTTGAGAACAACTGTTTTCTGTCTTTCCTGTCATGTAAGTTTTTTTTATATGTTTTTATTGTTACATGTCTTTTTTTTCTCTTCAGTTGATTATAATACTGTATTTACCGTTTGCATACCAAAAGCTGGGCTGATTATGATTGTTATGTATTTATAATCCTTGTTAAATCTAATTTTATGGAAAACCTAATAAAAAGATTGAAATACAAAAGCAATAATTTCAGAACCTGATTTTTTTTTATTAGTTTTCCGATAGTTTTAGAAGTTTTCTAATAACAAGACAATGAGTTATACATAATATGTAACATGGTATCAAAGCTCCATAAAAAGTCAAACAGAAATGGGAAGGAAAGAGAAACAAACATAAACAGCTTATATATAGAAGTAACCCAATGCAAACAAAAAACAACCATGAAATACATCAACATATAGAGAAAAGAACATTCAAACATATTGCTTGTCTTTTAGGATCGTTAGATTGCTTATTAGATAGTGGTAGATAGTCTTTGAATCCATTGAGACGGGGATTCATATAATTTTTTCACTGAAGAAGAGGAATAAGAACAGACTTAATGATTCCATAATTGACCTCCATAAATTGGTAAGAGTAAGAGAATATGTGAGGAAATAAGGAGGAAAGTTACAAATCCCTATGATTATTAGAGTCAGAGCATAAAGAACCTGTTCTTTTAATGGTGGCTTTATTCATGCCAAATCTTGAGTTATAGAAAGACAAATAAACTTTTGCAGTCATCTTATAGCTTAGTTTGTATTACTTTATCATCAAGTTCTTGTTCATCCGGAGAGTTTTCCTTAATCCATAAGACCACATCCAAAACAGTAGTGTTGGGATCTAGTAGTCTGATAAGAGGAATGTTTGCATTTTTATCCTCTAAGATACGGTATTGTAGCGTCATTGATAACATGGAATCAATTCCCAGAGAAGAGAGAAGACTGCTCATAGTGATGTCGCTGGAGCTGAGATTTGTGAGTTCAGTTATCAATGACATAATGTAATCTTCAGAGTTCTGTTTCTTGGTCCTTGATTGCTTTATTTGGCTTCTGTCTCCCTCATTGTTCACATAGTCTGAAATCAGTTTGCTTAGTCTCTTTTTCATTACTGGATTGTGTGAGAGAAGGCTGTTAGACAAAGCTTCAAAGTCAAATTTGACTATAGCCTGCTGGGTATTGCTTAGTAAGATGCATTTTTTTAAGTGCAGGTGAATCTCCTCCTTGCTTAATAGAAGGATTCCTTTCGCTCGTAAAAGGTCTTGAATCTGCTGCTGATTAAGTAAAAGCCCAAGATTGAGGCCACCCCAGTTTATTGATTGAGCAGGAAGGCCAATATTTCTCCTGTATTGACAGAAAATGTCCAGGAAACTGTTGGCAGCGGCATAATTAGCTTGTCCTATGTTTCCAATAAACGAAGCAATAGATGAGTAACAAACAAAATAATCCAGCTTTTGCTTTAATGTAGCACGGTGAAGATTGACCGCTCCATTGATTTTGGGACTGAACACCTTCTCGAAGAGTTGTAAATTCAACTTTTCCAAGATGCTGTCATGCAGAACAACAGCACTTTGAAAGACACCTTTCACTGGAATATTTGGGAAGATTTTTTGGATTGAATCAATAGCTTTCTTCACTTCAGTGTACTGACCTATATCACATACCATTGTGATTATCTTAGTGTTCTCCACTTCACTTTGTGCTTTCATAACTTCTTGTTCAATATCTACAGTTGGGTTTCTTTTTGAAAGAATCACAATGTGGCCACCTCCGTTGTGCAGAATAAATTTTACCGTTTCAAAGCCCAAGCCAGTCAGGCCACCGGCCACAATGTAAACTGCATTGTGCTTGAAAAGCAGTGGATCTGGGACAAAAACTGGTATTTTGGACATTGTGTTTTTGTCAAGTTCAATGAGAGGTAAAAATTGAGCATTGAAGTAGCTCAACGTTGTATTGTCCAATTTAAATTTCCTGTTAGATGGCTGAATAATGGTTTTCAACTGGATTATGGGGATGTCTAAAGACAGAGACTGTAACCACTTGTAAATGGCTTTTCCAGACTTTTGTAAGTATGCTCTTTGGAAAATGGTAGAAGGGTCAAGGACATGCACATGCATATCTTCTCTGCAGAGTCCTAAATTGTGGAAATTTGGTAAATGTTTATAGCCAGAGATGATAACAACATCTTTAAGAAAGGGAAGCTGGGCAAAGTCTTCTCCCGAGAATACCTCTGGTGTAGGAAGAATAATCATGGCGCTGCACTGTTTGATATTATCTGTAATTCCTGGAGATATTGCCATTTCCCAGCCTCTTTGTTTTGCTGCATTTGATAAAAGAGCGCAGAAAAATGACTTTTCTTCTCCTGTTACTATTGCCAGTTTAGGTTTATTCTTTGCACTTGGTAGTCGATTATGTAAACTTTCCCAGGCTAAAACAAACTGTGAAACGAAAGGTGAATCTCTTAGCACAGGAACTTTTTTCATCAAATAACAAACTCTCTCAGGAATCTTCACTTTGGAATTTGCAACTGTTGGATAACATGAAGCAACTCTATCCCCGACTTGAATTTTTTGGACATCTCTTCCAACAGCCGTTACAGTTCCTGCGAAGTCCAAAGCAACTAGCTTGTGGCTATCAGAAGCCAAAGCATTCCAGTACAATGTGTTGCCATACTGCCAACTAGAAAGACTAACAGGAAAATAATCTTCAGTGTGGGCACCAATTTTTTCAATTTGTATTTCTACATCATTGTTTAAGAGCCCAACAATTCTGGAATCATTTGGTTCACCAAAAAAGTCAACCATAGTATGAATGTCTGAAGTGTACAAAGTAAAATTGTCTGATGTTTCTAGGGTTGCTGTTTCTTGTGAAATGTTTTCAGTATCTGTGTAAATCATTTCACCTGTGTAAACACAGCCATTTTTTATCCATATCTCTGGATAATCATTTGGCAAGTAATGATGGAGAACCTGAGCGAGTGCGGCCACATCTTGGGAACTTGAAGAGGTAATGTTAATCAGTTGAAAGGTAATGTCTGGCATTTCTGTTATACAAGCATGGGTCATTCCAATAAAAACAAAACCAGGGTTAATGTGATCTACTGTGCTCTCAGTTGTTCTAAAGGTGACTGTCCTGATGTTGCAGGAGCCCTTCTTTCTTACTGCCAAAACCAGCTTTCGAAAGACCTCACAGCACTTTGCTAGATATTGTGTAGGATTGTTTGGAACACTATCAGTGAGTCTATGGATTCCCCACATAAACACAACATCTTTACATTCACTGCTCAGAAGTTTGTTTACCTGGATGTCTGAATCCCAGCTGTGAAAGGTAATGTAGTTCAGTCCCTCAGGTATGTAACTTGATAATTGCTTACTCACTCCACATTTATCTGCATAAATTAGCATGCTTGGCTGTTCACTTGTTGCATTCTTTAGGATTGGTGCCTGTGTCCAACTCATTTGGAAGAAGGTATTACTTGGTAATTTAACTGCTTGTCTCGCACATAACAACCTAACATTACTGATCTCAGCTAGAACCAAACCATTCACATCTGCAAAGCATCCACACAGTGCAAAGTAATTGTCAGATTTTTTAGTTGTTTTTATGTAGATCACCATTTCTTTCTGGAGTGGATGAAAAATTGTCAGGCTTTCTATGGAAGATGGAAAAACAGCAGTAGTTCTTTTGATTCTAGATCCCACCAGGCAAACCATTTGAAGGAAATAGTCTAAAATTACTGGGTGTATGTGGTATTCATACATTGTTTCTTCAATTTCTTCACTGACTTTCACTTTAGCTATTGCTTCATTAAATTCTTCCCCATAGTGAACATCATACAGCCTTTTGTAAACTTCCCCATACTCAAACCCAAAGGTTGACAATAATTCATAAATGTCTTCCTTTTCATAAGCAGTCTTGCACCTCTTGACAACATGTTGAATGTAGATTTTCCTATTACTGTGTAATTTAATGTTATTTTTGTAGAGTTTTCCAGTTGCATAAACATGTGATGACAAAATTTCGAAATGAGTAACTTGATCTTGTTGGTTTAGCTTGACTTCAACCTCTTGAGATTCTTTTTGAAGAACACATGGATTTAGAAACGTTATATTGATACTCAAAGAGTGCAAGGGTGCCTTGGGCTTCAAGTTTGAAACTGTAGCTGCCAATCCAAGTTCTACATAGAAAGCACCGGGAAGAAGGGTGGACCCCAAATTTTTGTGCTCATAGACATATGGTGTCAGTGCTTTTGATAGAGAACATTTAAATTCACTGAAATCTTCATTAACACTTTGCAGCAGTGGATGAATTGCTGAAGCTGCTAATTGTTTTCCTTGCTTCATTTTTTTAAAGTTGGTATCTTGGTTGTGGTCAAAATGATACCTTGGAACTGGAGATGGAGAAGATTTATACTCCAACAAAACATTGTCCCAATTGGGATTATATCCCTTTTTGAAAAGAGCAATCAGCAATGAAAAAATTGTTTCATACTCACTTTTCGGATGCACAGCAGGCATAACGGTTGTATCTGGTCCAAGGATATCAACAATGTTTTTATGTAGTGCTCTGCGTGGCCCGATTTCTATAAACACAACATCTTCTTTATTGTATGCAGAAGCTTTCATGGCTTCTTCAAACACAACAGGCTCACGCATATTTTTAGCCCAGTATTCTCCAGTTGTGAAATCTCCTTTGGTTGCTGGCTTGCCGGTCACTGTTGAAATAAGCTCACATTCCAAATCATTTGCGTGTAAATTCTGTAAGATGTCTTTAATGTCATCTAATATTGGGTCCATCAAATGGCTGTGATATGCAGCAGGAACATCTAAAACATGGAGAAATATATTCTTTTTCTTGTAGTGTTGGGATAAGTGATCACTGAGTCTCTGTATAGCTTCTTCATCTCCAGAAAGTGTACATGAGGAGGAACTGTTGTAAGCTGCCATGCATACCTTTCCATTGTATGATAAGAGTGTGTTTGATATTTCTGTTACTGGTACATTTCCAACAACAAGCATTTTCCCTCCAGTAACTGTGCATTGCAATTTGCTTCTGTGATAAATAACTTTCACAGCATCTTCAAGTGAAAGTAGACCAGAACAATATCCTGCAGCTACTTCTCCTACTGAATGTCCAACAACACAGTCTGGATTCACCCCCCAGTGTCTTAGAAGATGAACAAGTGACACTTGGATTGTGAAAAGCAGCAACTGGGCAACATCTGGACTGGAAAAGTCATCATATTCATTCTCCAGCAATTGGACTACAGAAAGGGAGGTATAAATGCGAATCATCTTGTCTACCTCCAAACATTTTGCTTTAAATATTTCCTCATTTTCTAACAAAACCTTGCACATTCCTTTGGAAAGGACTCCATTTCCACAGAACACAAACACAATCTGAGGACTTTTTTGGAATAGAGAGTTCACTATTTGGGCAGACTGAAGCTCTTTCTGTAGACTGGGCAAAGAAGAGGCTAGAAATGCTGCTCTATATGTGAAATTAATATGAGTCCTTCTGCAGGCTGCGGTATAGACCAGGTTCTCCAAAGATAATGATGATTGCATTTTGCCCAGCTCTTGTACTGTGTCCTCAATGCTTAATTGAAGTGATTTGCTGGAGGCTGCTGAGAGAATGAATATTTCAGCAGGTCTCTTGGAACTATGTTTGTAGTTATTCTCTTTGTATTGTTTTACAACAACATGAGAATTAGTTCCTCCAAAGCCAAAGCAATTAACGCCAGCCATTCTTACACTTTTTTCATTTCCGTGCCACTTTTCAGGAACTGTTGGAACAACTAAATTGTGCTCTTCAATTTGTTTAATTCCAAACTCTTTAGAATAATGTAAAGATGGAGGAATCACTTCATGTTGCATCATGAGCAGAACTTTTATCAGTCCAGCCATCCCGGCTGCTGATTCTGTGTGTCCAATATTTCCTTTAACTGATCCAATTTTTAATGGTTTCATTCCATTTGGGCGTTTTTTCCCAATAATGTTACCTATACTATTGACTTCTATGGTATCCCCAACAGGTGTTCCTGTGCCATGAGCCTCAACATATTCTATAGAACATGGATCTATATCTTTGTAGATACATTTTAATAATCTTTCCTGCTGTTCTTGAGATGGTTTGGTAATTGGTGTTACTGACCGTCCATTTTGGTTAATTGAACATGCACATATGACTCCCCAAATCTTGCTATAATCTTTATTGGCCTGTGGAACAGAAGGAAAATCTTTATTAAATACAGTATATAAGATGGGGGAATATGCTAAGTATCCTTTTATAATAATGAAAAAGCAGTATGGAAAGCAGCATATCCATACCTTCCTGATATATACTGTATATATTGTGATGTTATGTCACAGATTCACGCAAGTCCAGGTCACCTGTGCCTCCTTCTTGCTCACCTTCCTTGCAGAACCCTGCTGCCAGCACCATCTCTGCCTCTGGATCTAACACTCTGTTTACTTCCTGCTCCAAGTCAGGTGATTCTCTTTTCAGCTGCTCCCTTGCCTCAGAGTATTCCACAGACACGCTCCCTCTGCTGGCCAACATCTAAACACCTGAGACCATCCCAGCAACAGCACTCCCTCTGCTGGTGGAATTGATGTCTCCGGCTCACTTGATCCACGCCCATCATTCCTTCTTAAGGATGTGACCTGGCAACAGGAAGTTGCCTGAACAAGGAGTTTCTTTAGCTCTGCTTCCAGGTTACTGTTGTTTATCCCTATTATTCCTGATTCTCCGTGTACCAACCCCGGTTCGTTCCTGACTACTCCTTCTTGCTGCCCGTCCAGACCTCTTGCCTGTTTCCTGACCATCCTTGTTCGCTGACGGTCCTGACCGTTTGGCTTTTCTGACTACCCTCCTTGATTTCCCTTTTGTACTATGCTTCAGTCCCTGCTTGTTGGCAGTCACCTGCCTTGGCGGGCACAGGGGCCCCAAACTGGCAGGACTTTGCCGCACAACATCCTCACCTCCAGAGGCTCTGGAGAAGACCAAGCTACTGCTTAGACCCTGGGTCCCATGCACATCTCCACCCACAGGGTGGGTGATACAGTGGGTCAACCACTTTGCCTTGTGGAGCCGTGACACGTTAAGGGGGACTAGCCCAATGCAGGACACTATAGCACTTAAAGTCCATTTTATTTTGGCTCAGACAACTCAAAAATGGCTTCACCTCGGCAGAAAGTAACACAAAACAGCTTAAATTCACCAGTTATCAAAACAACTTTAACAAAGTCCTGCAAGGTTTAGCAATTCCACAGTCCAGCCACCAAAGCGGCTAGGCTAGGAGGGCACCTGGGACTCACAGGATGCATGGAGTGGCAATATGTCTTTCATCCGGAAGCAAAAAGCTGCCTCATGACTGACTGACTGACATACCCCCTGCTCCTGACTGCTCCAGACATACTTGTCAGGCCCATCTGAAAACCCAGCCTGAACCGTGGTGGGATAGGAAGGCAACCCAGATCTTTCCCTCCTCTCCCAGAACTCATGCATTGTAAGAAGCTACCCAAAAAACAACTGCAGGTCGACACTTTATTCCTGTACAATATATATATTAGAGGCAGGTAAAAACGTGATATCCAACATATCAATTGGAGAAAATCTTGTATGCCTATCATTAAACTCAAATCATTAAACTGAGAGCCACAGTAAAGGAGCAAGAAAACCACATTCAGTCCATAAAACAACAGTTATACATTTCTGGTGTACACAGAGGGTGATCACAATTATAATATTAAGGAAGAATATGAAACACTTCGAATGGAGCAGATTATACATATATCTGAGATCTCAGATTGGTGATCCACTTGGGTGATGCATAATTATATAGATAGTGACTCTGACATAATGTTGTGAGCATTGCTCTTTACACCAGTACACTGTGAATGAATTTGTGTTATGTGAATTAAAGTGGAACTATAGTCCAACATTTAAAAATTATGTACATACTGAAAATTCTGCCTGTTCATAATATATTGCCTATGCCCATTGTAGGATACCAGATATGTCGGAATGTCATGGTGGCGCCAGGGTAGGACAGAATGAGGACAGGTGAAAACATGAAAAAACTGCAATCAAGCAAGTAAGGTTATTTTATTGCAGATGGGGCATTGCCTGCCCCTTCTGCAATGAAGGATCTCCCTGGTTGCAGCTTTTTAATTTGGAAGGTTTAGTTCTACTTCAAATGGATTACACTTTACCTGCTTTAATGGTTTAAGAACCACAGTGCCACATCCTTCTCCTCTTCCATAGCCATCTGCCTTTTGGGAAAATGGCTTACTTGTTCCATCAGGAGAAATCATATTTGCTTTACCGAGAGTGACAAAGGTACAAGGATCCAGAATGCAGCTGGCGCCACCACATATTGCCATTTTGCAATCTCCTGTAAAAAGATCATTCATTTAAAAGTCTGGAAATGTATTAACTTCTAGGCTAAGTTTTTGCTAGAATTGGAATTTTATGATACTTCCTAGTTATAAATTAAAGCCTTTGTAAAACTGAAACAGACAAGTTAAGTAGAGAATACTAAATTTAATGGCTTATTGTTTGAGGGAAAAAAGGTTTCTAAATCATAGATGTGTGGATAAATGACTCCTGAATTGTGATCTATATATATTAATTTTTTAAGGGCCAGCTCACTTAAAATTTTCAATAATTTAATGTCATAGTAGATCCTACAGAGTTAAACCACTTGACAGGTGCTGTAGTCAATATGAGTGCTTATCTGCTGTTACAAAGGCTTCCCAATCTCCCTTTTGGATTATCCCCCTTTTTTTATAAACCTTTAATATCTATATTATTATTATCCAATATATTCTTTATTTTTAAAGGAACAGTCAAGAATTATGGCAGAGTGATCCCACTATTACAGAATCAATGACTTGTAAGACACTCTCCAAATTTAACTAAGTGAGTTCAAAGGCAGTTCACTTCTGCTATCTTCCTTCATTACCTAACCCCAAAGGACCAGACAATGTGCTTTTCTTTTTCGGGCAAGGACTGCCATGAACAGATTCTTAAAGGGGCCTACACAATCCGATCACTCTATGCTGTCTATGTTGGCCTTTTGTATACAGTACCTTGTCTGATGGCTTGGCATGCGCAATGCAGTGCAACAAGGGAGGAAGCACAGGCAGCATCAATTGATAAAGAAGGTCCGGTAAAATTGAAATGGTATGATATCCTATTTGCTGCTAGGCTTGTTGCAGTACCTGTTGCGCTGAAGTGATTGATAGTTTCAGGAGCATTATTATAAACAGATCCAGCATCTTTGTTCATGAGACCTGTAAAATAAAAGGATAAGAGCACTAAAAGGTTTCAACTCAACCAGGATATACATTGAAGTGGATTAAAAAAAATCACTTACTGGGTTACGTTTACTTGAGAAATTGAGAATCTATTCAGTGGGCTAAAGGTGTGCATTGCCTTCCTCGTTAAAATAAAGCTTTAACAATATGAATACTAAGGAATAAATAGACTGACACATCCTTTTGCAAGGTGTTTTGCTATTTGTCTTTATCTGTTTTGCAACAGATTTGTTTTTTGTCTCTTGCGATTAACTGCTTTACTAAACACAAAGGAAACCTGTAAGCCACAAACATTTTCAAATATTTGAACTTTTCATCTCCTAAAGAAGACCTGTGGGTCTGACCTCACTTTTGGAAAATTAAAGATTTACAAATGCCTTGCTAATCCAGGAACATCAGTATTTTTCATATCCTGAAACACAACTTGCAACAGTTAAGTACATTTTGGAATTTTCTCTTGGAGTTTTATCTGTCACTGAAGACAAGACTACCAGGGAATTAACATTTTCAGAAGGAGGTCTCCCAGTATATTTTTCCTTTGGGAAAGGAGTTGTAATGCCCTCATCAAACACCAGAATTCACCGGGCGCCAACCCCCCAATCTTACTAAATCCCCACTCCATTCCACTCTATGGTTACCCCCAGGACTTTAGTGTGCAAAGGATGGCATCAGGGGTGAACTGGCAGAGGATCAGAAGCCCTTCAAGCAGTCCAGGTTCAGTTGCCAGGTGTTCTGCAGATACTCACTGCAGCAGGATCCAGCATTTTGGGGAGAAAAGCAGTCAGTCCAGGCGGCAGGTCCAGAAAATAGGCATTGTTAGCTACAGATAATCAAACAGAAAATCACACCACCAGCAGATTGGACTAGCTAATAAGGCAACTGGTGTCTGGAAGCTGAGAAGTTTTAAAGGACCAATAGCCAATGGCAGAGTAAGATCAAGCCAGAAATTAACGCACTCATTGGCTGCAGCACATACTCTAAAGTCCCCTTCAGCTGAACACAGATTTAGAGCAGGGGATGCTGGGAGAACATTTACAGCTAAAGGAAAACTGGGGATGCTGAAAGCTGCAACGGACAGATAGCTATTTGCTTGATATCCTCTGTTACTGCAAGCGACGCTGTCAGAGCAAACAGGATCCTCTGCACAGCAGTGGCTTACAGTGAGGGATGGCTGGTCAGGTATGTAACTCCTAACGTAAGTAATTTACAAACAAAGTTTGTCTGACCTAAATTACTAGTACCATTTAGGATGTTTAAAACATATTGTGAACAAAGCAGAAAAGGCCAATCACATGCTTTTTACTTTACATACCAATGAAAACGCCGGTTTCACTTCCGCTGATGCTCTCCATGGGGTAGCCAGCATCTTCCAGAGCCCTGTATGTACATTCCAACAGTAATTTGTGCTGTGGATCCATGTGATCAGACTCTAAATTGTGAACTCCAAACAATTTGTTGTCAAACATATTAATTCTAGGATGCAAAAAAAGGGGGTTATATGTTAGTATTACATTAGGGCATATTATTACAGCTTTTGCAGATCTTTTTTTCCTGCTATTTAAATTGGACCTGTAATTACAATTCACTCTTGACATGAATTATTATATAATAAATATCACTTATTATCACCAATACCCTGTTACACTATTTTATAGGCAAAAAACACTTATTTATTTTAATGAATAAAGAATGATGTCTCATGGTTCTGATAAGTGCATGAACAGCCTAGAGCAGGGGTCTGCAACCTTTGGAGTCCGAAGAGCCAAAAATTACAATTTACAAAATTTCGAAGTTTTTAAAGAGCCGCAAAATTTTTTCTTGCCAACAATAAATAGTACTCGCATAAATAAAGTTTTTTGATAAAAAAACTAATCTATTTATTCATAAGAAAAAATATCTATTTATTCATATATAAGTAGTGTTTTTCACAACAAATTAGATATATATGGCATTATTAGATAATTACTTATTATGTAGGTAAAAAATTAAACCAATTAAACATTTACTTACAGCACGAACTTGTACTTTATTAAGGTTTATTAAATAACAATTTATAGGTACTTACACTTATAATTATTATTTTAACGCTAATTTTTAAATAATAAAAGCTATAAAATAGATAAATAATAAAATAGGTAATTTATTAAATATATATTTTAATAAAAACACTTTCGCGGTAACATCCAACAGTACTACTTTGTTTCTTTTTTGACAATTCTAATTGACTTCAAAAAAGTAGTTAGGTATCTTATTTGAAAAAAAATATGTATACCGGTAATATGTATGTTAAAAATATAATACTTATTATGTTACCTACCTTTACTTTGTTTTTTTATTGAAACAACAAACTATATGTCACAGCCAAAGCACTGGTGAAGACGCCAAATAGCCTTGTCATAGAAACAAGGATCAGGGACCGATTCTATCTGTCAGCCATCTATCTATCTCTTATCCTATCTGAAACTATCTATCTGTCAGCCTCGCTTTTCACTGCACCCCTCCCCCTGTCATCCCACTGCACCCCTCCCCCGTGCACTAGTCGTCACTGTCATCAGTCTGTCGCAAGCTCGCTTTTCACTGCACCCCTCCCCCTGTCATCAGTCCGTCGGAACCTCGGAATGACTCGTGAGCTTCCGACAGACTGAGGACAGTGACTCGTGTCACGGGGGAGGGGTGCAGTGAAAAGCAGGCTGACAGTTTCACATAGGATGAGAGAAAGAGCCGCAGCTTCCCATCCAAAGAGCCGCATGCGGCTCGGGAGCCGCAGGTTGCCGACCCCTGGCCTAGAGTGGCCAAGTGAAAGAAGGTGGGTAGAAGGCAGCCATGACCAGGGAGCTAGGGGAAGCATAGAGAGTGTTTTTTTAAAGGAAGTTTTCTATGTTAATGGAAGAAGTTAGTTGATAGGATGGACATTTGAAAAGTGGGGAGGAGAAAGTAGGGGTTAAAAGAGAAAGGAAAGAGGAAAAGGGGGGGTTTAGGAAAGTGAGGGAGCAAGCTTCCCTCCTACCCACCCTATGTGCTAGGTAAAGGGTTGGAGGTGGGGTCCTCGGAGGACATCTTTAAATGGGTGTGGCAGAAGAAAAAACCATAAGAAGTGTAGGATCTCCTAAAGGTTATGGTTAGTTGGAACCACCTTTAAGGTGGTGTTAAGAAGGGGCTGCAAATAGTATACGCGTTCTCGAGTCGGTGGGTTCTGCGGCTGGGAACAGAACCCACCGGTTTTGGGCAGCTACTCCCAGTGGTATATTGTGGTGAGCGGTGTCCCTGAGGGTTTTGCAACCAACAAGGAGGAACGGTTTTAAAAGGGTACAAAATTTTTAAAAAAGGTTCAGGTTTTTGGAAAAGTGTAAAATCTTTGTTACTCGGGGATTATTTATTGTTATTTATTGTTCATGCTATTAAGCTTGTGACTAAATGTTTTGGGTATGGAAATGTTTAAAATAGGTTTTGCCAATAAACCAGTCACTATCGCCATTTCCCACAAAATGGGTCTGTTAGTGTCGTGTGGTGGGAAAATGGGGAAGGGTGGAGGTAAGGATGGACATAAGGGGTGGTAAGTATGGGTCAAGAATCTTAGCTACCTGGGTTAAGGCCTTTAACTCAAAAGTTTGCAGGTGTTGTAAGTTTATTGATTTCAGTTCCAAGATTCCAATTGGGTTATCCAGTTGGGTGATCCATATTGATGTAGAAAGTGACTCTGACATAATGTTGTGAGCATTGCTCTTTGCACCAGTACACTGTGAATTAATTTGTCTCATGTGAATTAAAGTGGCTCCGTTTGTAAATTATGGAGAAAAGGTCAGCAACTGAAGTCTTCCTATTTCCCCAACCATTCATCTCCACATCAAAAAGCAGTATGGATATAATGACCTGAACAAATGGAATGGGCATTCTCTGTCTCTTATGGGCCGTATAGCATCCGTAAAGATGATGCTATTACCCAAGCTACTCTATTTATTTGAGACCCTTCCAGTCAGGGTTCCTGTTTTGACCCTGAAAAAGCTACAAGCTGGCTTTTTGAATTTTATTTGGGCGTATAGAAGACATAGACTGTCCAAGACAGTGGTTTGTACACCCAAAGATCTGGGTGGCCTTGGGGCCCCGGATCTTATTAAATACTATATAGCGGCCCAGCTTCGATTTCTGCCCGCATGGACCAAATTGTTTTCCTCCAGTGTCTGCCGGGAGATAGAGGAGGCCTGGCTCGCCCCTCTGCACCCCAATGTTATGCTATAGAGTTCTTCACTGCTACTGACAGATAGAGATTTACTCACACCGATGGTGTTTATGAGGAATATTTGGAGAGCTCACAAACTTAAATATGGCCTTTCCGCCCCTGCCTCTGTATTTACCTCTATTATACACACCCCCCTGATACCCAACAGCCTTACCAGATCCATGTGGCTACCCTGGCGAGAGAGAGGGCTTTTTCATATCCAGGATATTTTGCATCCCTTGGAGCGGAGATTACTTACCTTCCCGGAGTTGCGGGAGAAATATGACCTCCCTTTTATGCATACTTACAAATCAGGCATTTTGTCCTCTCTTCAGCAATCTCCCAGCTTTTCTGAAAAAAACTCCCTTTGAACAAATTACCTAGTGCATTATATAATTGAAATTCTAAAATGAGCTTAAGTTCTAAAATACACTCTCAAACATAAACAATGTCTCTGCTGGTTACAGATTGTTGCTAGTATTCTTTTTAAATACGCCTGGCTGGACAGAGGTATTGGATGCAATATACCAGTCATTCTGATAAAAGGTTAAGTTTAAGAAAATATAGTTGTAACAGTACTCTCTACCTTGCCTCAAGCCAGACAGCCAGAGTTATGAAATAACAAATTTATTCAACATATAATAGTCTGGAGGGGCCAGATCAGGTAAGAAGGGGGGATGGCGGACCAATTGGAAACCCAGGGTGTTCAATTTGGCAGCCACAACGTTGGACGTGTGCGCAGGTGGATTGTCCTGCAAAAAAAGGATCCCTTTGGTCAACTTTCCACGACGTTTCATCTTAATTGCCTCCTTCAGCTAGTCCAGAAGGTTAGCATAATACTGTCCGGTGATACTAGGGCCCAGGTAGGTAGTCCACCAACAGAATACTGCCTTTGTCCCAGAAAACAGACGCCATTACTTTTTTGGCCGATTTCTGGGTTCAGACCTTCTTTGGCCGCGGGGACCCGCTGTGGCGCCATTCCTTTGACTGTTTCTTGGTATCAGGATCATAGGTGTGGAGCCAAGTTTCATCCTCAGTCACTAATCTAGCCAAAAAGTCCTGTGCAGCTTCAAAATAGGCCAAAACGGCTTTGGATGCTTCAACTCGTTCCTTGTTCTGATCACTGTTCAAACATTTTGGCACCCACTTCTCTAAAAGCTTGCGCATGTCTAGGATAGCGGTGATAACAAACCCAACACACTCCTGTGAGTTGTCAAGTATCTGGGCTATTGTCACAGTCCCCTCCGTGACTAAGGTTAGAGGATCTGTGAGACAAGCTGCACGTGAGGTTATCTGACTGTCTCTTTGCTTTTACTTGTTTCTGTGTTGTTGTTTGTAATGACCACACCTCTTGTATCAGCTGCAGCTGGTGGTCATTACTGCTCCTCCATTTAGTCTGGCCTCACACTTCATGCTGTGCAGTTGATATTCACTTCTGGAATGTGAAGAGCTGGTGTGTTGTTCGCTCCAGAGTTCCTGCTTCTCTATTTGCTATTAAGATAAGTTGAACTATTTTGGTGTTTTGTTGTTCTTTAGTTGTTACTAGGCCTCAGGGAAGGAACCAGTAGTCTCAAGCCCAGTCTCTACTCCTAGGGCTATTCAGGGCTACTAGGGCCTAGGTTCCAGTGTATGAATATTCCCACCATCAGGGAATATTCATACTGTCAGGAGTCAGGGTTAGGTTAGGGTGTCCGTAGGCGGTGACCATTTCCTTTTCCCTAGCCATTAAAAGCCTAGTCCCTTGTATTTACCTTTCTGTTTTCCTCCCCTCCCTAATATCCGTGTCAGCTATCTTTTTTGAAGATCTTCACCGGTCCCTAATAATCAGCTCATGAACAGCATTGCAGGTTACCAGGTCTGTTGAGGTTGGGGGCACCCACTGCGGGGCTCATCTTCAACGGTAAAATGCCTAGTCTTGAAAGGAGATACCCAAGTTTTGACAGTGCTGTAGGAAGGACACTTTTCTCCCAGAGTTTGTGACGTCTCAGTGTGAATGTCCTTTGCTGACTTTCCCTGGAGAAACAAAAACTTCATGATGGCCCATAATTCTAATGACGTGAAACTTGCTTGTGCCTCAGCCATCATAGCTTCTCACTGAAAGAAAAAACAGTTTTAAGAATCGCAAAGACCTGATATTTGCACAGGTACATATTAAGATATTAGGCTGTCATATGCCCCCGCACTCATTTTTCTATTTCATCTGGATTTTTCTAATCTCTCTTAAACTGTATCAAATTAGAAAAGCAAATAAAAGTGAAATCAGTCTGGAAAATAACTGCATATTATGTTATGTTAACAAAAAAAGTGCAAAATGACTGGCCACGACGTAATTGAACGAGGAATGACGCTGGAAACCAACAACCGTCCCGAGGGATTTGATTGGGCGTCGATCGTTCGCTATCTATTTTGTGTACGGTCTTTAGTGATCGTGGATTGTTCTGCAGTACACTTTCTCTGATACATGTCATTTCCTGAATTGTTCAAACGATCGTATCTAGTGTGTGTACATTATTGGTGGGTTATATTTGAACGATCGTATCGTTACAGTATGTACCGAATAGTGCACAATACGATTGTTTAAAATAATCGTGAATAATCGTTGATCGGTCGTTAATCATTCATTTTCTAACGACAATTATTACACGTATGTACATAGCCTAAGGCTCCAACAACCAGGATACACTTACCCTTCTACAAAAGCGGCTCGTTTGGTGCATATTTTTCCTGGCTTAGTATTATCTGGATCACACCAATGTTTGGAATCAAATCTCTCTTTCGGTATCTCAACTGTACAGTTCCTTCCTTCAACAATAACTTTCCAAAAGTTATCAATTCCCTCCCCTGTTAGGGAAATCATTAGGCAAATAATGCAAAAGGTAAGCAAACAAAAGCATTTAAGAACTGCAGAACCCTCAATCCCTCTGAACCCTCACTTCTGCAGAACCCTCAATCCCTCCATAATCGGATTCTATTTGGTCCCAAGCCAGAACAAAGAAAAAATCCAGAACAGAGCAGGACCAAGTGGAATTCGAATGTGGAGAGATCAAGGGCTCTACAGAAATAAAGGTAAGTGTCATTTCTTTTTTAGGCACCACCATCTTCGTCCACCTTCCTACTTCTGCTTACATCACCCGAACTTGCACTACGCAGGCATGAGATCCACACTTTTTTTTTTATATTGTGGGGAAAGCCCCTGGATGGGTATGCTAAACCAAAATGGTGCCATCATACAAGCATGTAAAAGAAGCATTGCTTTCTTTTTGCAGTGCACTGGGGTAAATAAAAGCCCCTTGAAGTATAAAATAATTAAGTAAAAGTGTGCAGGAAAATCATGTTTTTCATTTGGATTACTTCTATTTTAAATGTATTGCTAATGAATTCCAACTTTTTTAAGGAAACATATAAATATCCTTTTTTAGCATGGATTTTCTGACCAGCTGGTGATTTCATAGGTTGTTTCTCTTCTCTGCATGCATCCTTTACACCTGTACTGCATGGTGCTCATGGTATATTATGTGAGTGCAGTAAGTTTATTTGCACTTTGAGCTAAAGCCAGTATGATGTCTCACCCCTAAGGGGTGCACATTAATGACAACTCTAGTCTTTCTGCTGACTTTCTTCAGGGAAGCACAAAGATGGTTATTAAGCTGTACCATACATTAACAGACAAAGGAGTTGAAAGAACAGTAACATATTTGCACAAATAACTTTTTTAAAATATATTGTACAATGTATGAATTTACCGGTGGGGATGGACTAAAGAAATCCATACGTATCATAAATAATAATTTATTTACTATACTTACACCTAAGTATCATATATTATGTATTTATTATACTCATCAATTTATTTACATTCCCTAATATACCTTGTGTCTCTTTTTTCAGAGACTTACCTCCAGGAAAATTGCATCCTATCCCGACTATGGCTATTTGATCTTCTGGGTCATCCATCTCCCAATATTTCTGTAACAAAACCATGTAGAGTTTGAGAAAAATAGATAATTGTTGTTCCCTGCCTTATTATAGAAAACAAAGAGAAATGTCTTTGTTTCATACAATTGTCAGACTGTGTAGATGAAACTTTAGTTAAAAACTTGCACACCGAAAGCTTTTTTATAGCAGAGACAACTTGTATCTTTTCTGCAAAAAAGAATTCTGAACTTCCTTCTTGACGATTTCCTGCACCCCATACTAAGCTGTTGGGTGGCATAATTGCATTGAAGTGGTTCCATCCTGCCCTAGACAAATAACATGACAGCACAGGTAGTATAAAGAGAGCAAAAACTTTAATCATCTCTTTTACATGCGTGGTAATGAAGAAGTTTCTCAAATCATTTGTCTTTTTTAAACTATCTGCAAGCTTTCTAACTGGTACAGGTAGTCCCTTAGTTAATAAGCACATCTGACATACGGGCAACTCCTAGATACGAACCGGGCTTCCCTGCTGCTGTGTGCAAAACTAAGGCTGGAGGGGGGAAGGGCGGTTCGCATGACTTGCAGAAGAAATCTTTTGCTATACACATCTGAGGATGTGGGTGATCTTAAGAGCTGAGCTGATCTGTAACATCCTATAACTCTTTAATGACCGGAACAAACTCTGCAGTTGTTTCTTTTTGCAAATCAAAGCACAGCTTGCTCCAGAAGTTAATGAATGCCTTTTTTTTTTGCTTTGTTTGATTAACTCACAGTGAGGATTTCATACAGTAACTGACACCATGCTGCCTAATATTATATTGACACAAACACCTGTACTAATTGCATTTATTAAAATAATGTACCTGTTCCGATTTACAAATTCAGCTTAAGAACAAACCCACAGTCCCTATATCCTATGTAACCAGGGGACTACCTGTACAGAGCTGGGATTTAATTAATTTTTTAACTTATTCAAGATACCACCTATGTTCCCATGGGGTCAGTCCCTGTCCTTGCTACCATTTATTTGAAGCCTCCTAGTTTATAGTCAAATTGTACTTCCTAAAGCTAGTTTAGATAAGACTGAATGACAGAAGGAAAAGGAGAATTATTAAGATGCCCAAATCATATAATAGGGTGTTTGGTGGATAAGGATAATACCAACTACCCTTAGCTCTCAATGCTGCATATGCAATAGTTTGTTATTGCATACTAATAATATAATAATAATAAATAGATGGTGACAGACCTAAATGCTTTTAAAATGACGAAGTTCAAGACAATGTGGTAAGCCACGACCCATCTTTGCTTGCAAACACTGAGCCTTTAGGTGGATGCTCCTTTTATAACCATTCTTTATACCCACACCTGTTATCAGTTATTTTGCTGATTGAGGAACTGTACAATTGTATAAATGTTATATTCTTACTTTGCCTGTTCCACCTGTTTTGGATTTGTTGCAGGCATCCATATCTACATTTGTTAATGTTTACCAAATAGAATTAAGTTTGTTGGGGAAACTCTGAAAGTCAATTCTTTGTTGTTTTGCCTGTTAAATAAACAAATTACAGATTTTAGTTTTTATTGCGTGTGCCAACTTTTTTGAAAATTGAGTTTGTACAATTATAATATACTAAGCCTGATTCATATAGGGGAATCAGGTGATACACCCCTCCCAGGACACAAATTTTGAAGAGGAACCACATGGAATTTTCGCCCCTAGCACCCCTCTTTCTAAAGTTATTGTCATTAAATACATTTATACCTTTATCTACTGCCTGCCTCTAGATGGCAATCTTCTTGGACTGTTTTCTGGCTCTATTTTGTCAGGTATCAGGCTGTCTGTTGCCAGGCAGAAAAATCTGTGGAGGTGCCTGTCGCCAGGCAGTTTTGCTGTCATCCTTGAGGCTGATTGGCAGTCCAACTTTTGGAGGGAAAACAACCGTCTAGTGACATTTTTCTCTACTCTTTGTAAGTCTGTGGAGTTGAGGGAGCATCATATTTTACCTCAGGAGCTCTCAGCTACATCACCTGTCCCAGTTTCTCTTCCTGCCATTATGGATACCCTGCTTGGTGAATTGATGAAAAGAGTTGGTGAACCAGGAGGGGAGGAATGGGTAAAAAAATGCCCTCAACCTGTGGCTTCTGACCTCCCTTGTGGTGGAACAGCTGCCTGCCACTTCCTTTAATGGTGCTTCTACAATGCTCCTCTCTAGTAATAGGCCTCACCTGTGTGCTGGGTCCATTTCTCCTGCCTCTAGGTGGCGGACTTTTCTGGACTTTTTTGCGGCTTTATATTTTTAGGTGTCATGCTGTCTGTTCCTGTTGCCGGGCAGTTTTGCTGTCAGTCTTGAGGCTGATTGGCAGACAACCCTTATATTTCAAATATAAAGCATGGTGGCTCAGGGGTTAGCACTCTGGCCTTTGCAGCACTAGGTCCTAGGTTCAAATCCCAGCCAGGACACTATCTGCATGGAGTTTGTAGGTTCTCCCTGTGTCTGTGTGGGTTTCCTCCGGGTACTCCGGTTTCCTCCCACATCCCAAAAGCATGCAGTTAGGTTCATTGGCCTCCCCCTAAATTGACCTAGACTGCATTAATGACATATGACTATAGTAGGGACATTAGATTGTGAGCTGCTTTGGGGGACAGTTAGTGACACAACTATGGACTCTGTACAGCGCTGCGTAATATGATGGCGCTATATAAATACTGTATAATAATAAAAAAATATAAGTTTTGTTTGTTTTTTTCTAAATGCAACACCCTTTTTTTAAAAAAACAAGAGGTGCAGCATTGCCCCCTTAATTTTCGTTCGCCTAGGTGATCAAGAATGATTAGGAACACAGAGCCTCCCTGGATACCTACGTCTCGCATCCCAGTAGGCTCTTGGCTGCTCCTTCTGTGCATGCCTGAGCATCCCAGACATGCGCAGAGGTAGCCCTTTCATCAATAGAAAAGAAATTGCCAATCTCACGCATTTGCAGTGAAATCGGCAAATTTTTCCCAATCTACGTCACATGATCTCACGCCTGCGCAGTGATGCAGGAAGACGATCCCAGAAGAATAGAGGAGAAGATGTCAGCGCAGATGTCTGTCTTTAGCAAAGCCTGCCTGTCTTGGGTCCAGCAATCTGTCTTTATATGGTCACTAATTTTTATTTTTAATAATTATTACTATACATTTTTCTCCTACACATGTTAAACTCACTGGTCTGTAGGTGACACCTTATACCTTTTTATAGATAGGAACAATATTACTGTCCACCAGTCAGAGGAAGATGTTATAATAAAAAGAGCAAATGTATTAAACAGATTAAACATTCCCTGGTGGTAATCAGGTACTGCCATTGAAACATATGGAGCTGGAAGATTACCATGAGGCAATGCCCCTGATTCATCAAGCAAAATCGGATTATCGCTCGCGCATTCGTATTAGCGATCCGGAATCGTGCGCGATCGCGCTATTCAGCAACCGAAAAAGCTCGCGCACGGAGCCGCGAAAGTGTGTTTAAAGATTTGTGATTAGATCGTGATTAGCGCAAAAGTAAGTCTGGCTGTTTATCCACAAGAATTTGTCATTAATAGACATATGTTCACCATCAGAGAAGTTTGCCCAACTGTGTATACTAAGCTGATACAATGTCTTCCATAAGGTTCAATAAATACACTTCTTTGAGTTGGTTCACTTTATATCACATTTCAACATGGTGTTTGAGAGACATTATCGACAGACACAATTTTGAGTTCTCAAAAAAAACCCTGAAGAAGCCCTTCTTTGGTGAAACTACTCCGTCCATTTTGATGGCCAATCAGAAAATGGCCTCTTGATCAGCCCTGGCTATTTAGTTAGCTCACAGACTGCACTCAGTGTTTGTGCAACGTGCCAACCTTGGTGTGCCCAAGGACTGCAACCTGGCTATAACCAGCAGTACATCAGAGGCTCTGGAGAAAACCTGGTTACAACTTAGACTCTGCGCCTCTGGCTCACCCCACCTCCATACAAGCCTCAGCGCCCCCTAGTGGTCTTGGCTCCCCATGACATCAATATTGTTCACTAAATCACCTATATTTTGTTTAGTGGGGCTATGTTAGAGCTAGGTTCTAACACAGAAAAGGTATGTCTACATTAGACTTTAATAACTCATTAAATAAATCACCCATACATAATTGATCATTGTGCTATAAAAGTAATTTGTGCTATAAAAGAAATTTCTCAGCATTACCAACCCCTGATTTTTCCCTCGTTTGTTCGGCGAAAACACGACCTCGTAGCGAATCACAAGGCCATTCTTGCTTACTTTCTCAGTAAGTGAGAAAGGCCCGATTCGCTGCGAGATCGAAATTACAAATCTTGCATGCTCATCCCTACTTGGTACCTGAAAGAGTGGTCAGATTCAATTCTCAGGTATCTCCCCTTTCTTTTGGTTGATGTTCTCTGTCCAGTGGTTTCTCACTTTTGTTTTTAATTTATTACTAATATAACTGAATTGCAGATTCCTAAGATGCCTGAATGCATAATTGGATAATAACATTGCTACAAATTATTTCCCTCTGTATTAATAGGGTATATGTGAGATCTGTTATCAGAGATTATTTCCCTCTGTATTATTGGGGTATATGTGATATCTGTTATCAGAGATTATTTCCCTCTGTATTATTGGGGTATATGTAATATCTGTTATCAGAGATCACTTTGGGAAATCCCTACTGTCAGTGTATCAGCTACATACACAAATATATATTTGCTCTGCCCTTTTAGTTATCTTTGCTGATCTACACCCCCTGTCTAGTTACAGCTAGCATAGGTTAGGCATCCGATGGCCCATAGGTAGCAGAGGTCCGGTTGCATTGGCAGATTAGTGTGATTGCTAGGGTCTAAGTGGTAGTGCAGATAGATTGTTCCTGAACTCCAGAGACTTTTCCTGCATCCCTGAACTGAAATTGGATAATTTCCCACGGTACACCCGAAGATCTCTCAAGGCACACTAGTGTGCCGCGGAACAGCGGTTGAAAAACACTGATCTATAGGATAGCGCCATAGCCTGGTTTGTGAGGGTCATTTACCTGACCCCCCCATAACTGAGCTACAATTTGTTTTAGTTCCTATTAGGCTATTTTTAACAAATATCTTTTCTGCATTAATTATTATCTGATCTATTTCTGTAGCCCTGGTGAACATGAGTTGCTATGACCCCTGAAATGTGTTGGTTGTATTTGTTGTTTGACAATAAATTGTAGACAAAGTGGCTTGGCACGCCTATATTTATTTATTTATTGTGTTTTTTAAAGAGGAAACTTCTAATGCTGACCTTCAGCTCCCTGGTACTTTTGGGCACAAACATCTGCTGGATCTGAGATATTTTAAAAAAGAAAGGGATAGAATCTGTTAATCGCTGTAGTGCCACAGCAAGCATTTTAAAAGGGCAAGCATTTTGCCTCATTGGGACCCTGGGATCCTGCTGCAGGGGGTTTTAGGGGGCACAATGTCTATAAATTGGGGCACATGCCCTAGTGAGATTCAGTGTAACATTTACTCATGCTTATGTTCCACATACCAAGTTTCCCATAACCCTAAGGACATACAGCCATACATAGGATGCATTGAAGGCTAGCAGCAATGCTCCATAAACAGAACTCCAGTCATTTTTTTTTAAACAGAACTCCAGTAATTTTTTTTCCAGTTGTTGAATGATATCAGTAAATGGCAAGATGCATTTGATTTAATTCATTTTATTTTTTATTTCCCTTTTTAATGACAGGAAATAAAGAAAAATTTTGTAAGTTTTTTTGTACATACAACAGTGCATGTTTTTACAGTAAGATCATGATGCAGTTTTACATTTAAAAAGAAAAATTAAATAGTAATGTAATACTTTCAAAAGCTATACATCTAAATACATAAAGCTACATACTGCCTTTTTCTTTGTTTCCTGTTTTTTTTAACTTAGTGAAATATTTGAATTTCTTCTTCACTTCTGCCAAATTGCTTTTTTTATAAAGTTATTATATCCTATTTCTAAAGCTCAAACATTTATTTTTAATTATTTTAAGAACTTGTCCTTTGACAAATTTTGCTTTCCTTTCAAGTTTTATAGACAAAAAGGGATTAAGGAAATTTCTCAAAGGTAAGTGATAGCCTCTCTTTTTTTGGACAATTTTGCCTCTATTCCTAATCCAGTGACAACTGAAAGTTTTGGATTTTGCCATTTTAATTATTTTACTTTCAATCCGAGTGACACTTGTCCAGACCAATAAAGGGTAATTGTTCCCAGTCAGGACATGAATAAAGTCTCAGGAAAAAAATTCATGCCAATTTGTACAGGTTCATAAAGATGATTTTACTATTCTGTCAAGATACCCTAAACTCATTTTGGGGGATTCACCCCAAAAGACAACAGACTGCAAAAACAGCTGTAGCTAATTCAAATCTAGAAAAATTGCAACCAAAAATATCTGTATTAGAAATCCTGATTTGTAAGTAACACATGCAGCAATTCTACAATATAGTCTGCTTTTCGGTGTCTAATTAAAGCCAGAAAAGTTGATGGTGATGAAATCATAAAATCATTTTTTGGACTGTAAAAATCTGGATATATGGTGCTGTAAACTTTACAGCCAGGTTTCCAGTATTATGTTCTCCACCAGATTTTCTTCATGTGTCGAGTTTTCTTTAATCCATGATGCTACATCTAAAATGGTTGTGTTGGGATCGAGTAGTCTGACAACAGGAACATTTACTTCTTTTTCTTCAAAGATACGATGTTGTAATGTTATTGCCAACATGGAGTCAATCCCTAAAGTATTCAGAAGGCTACTCATTGTGATGTCAGTTAAGGTGACATTTGTGAGCTCACTTACTAAAGACAAAACGTAATCCTCTGCTTTTTGTTTGTTAATTTTAGATTGCTTTACTTGGACTTTGTCATCAAAATTGTTCAGATATTCCATCACCAAATTGTAGAATCGTTTCTTCATAACTGGGATGCGTGAAATCAGGTTGTCATACATCAACTTAAAATCAAACCTGACTATTCCTTGTTGGGTATTGTTAATTAAGAGGCTTTTCTTCAGGTTTGCATGAATTTCTGGTACATTTAATAGGAGCAGTCCTTTGTTTTTTAAAATGTCATGAACCTGCTGTTTATTAAGTAAAAGCCCAATATTAAGAGCACCCCAATTAATTGAGTGAGCAGGAAGACCAAGATTTCTTCTGTATTGGCAGAAAATGTCTAGGAATGAGTTGGCAGCAGCATAATTAGCTTGTCCAGAGCTTCCGACAAGTGATGCAACAGATGAATAACATACAAAAAAATCTAGTTTGTGGTTTATTGTGGCATGGTGAAGATTGACAACACCATCAATTTTTGGGCTCAGAACCTTCTCGAAAAGTGACAGATTTAACATTTCCAAGATGCCATCATGCAGGACAACGGCACTGTGAAAGACACCTTTAATTGGAATATTTGGGAAGTTCTTTTGTAATGAATCAATAGCTTTCTTCACCTCACAATAATGGCCTATATCACATGGTAGTGTTATTATCTTAGCATTTTCCTTTTCACTCTGTGCTTTGGCAATTTGTTGTTTCATTTCGGCATTTGGGGTTCTTCTTGAGAAAATCACAACATGGCCACCTCCATTGTGTAGAATAAATTTCACAGTTTCAAATCCCAAGCCAGTCAAACCACCTGTAACAATATAAACTGCATTGTGCCTGAAAAGAACTTCATCAGAGACAGACATTGGTATCTTTGCAATTGTGTTATTGTCTAACTCAATGAGTGGTAGGGATTGTGCTTTAAAATAGCTTGAGACTGTATTCAAATTCGATTTGCTGTTAGAAAGCTGTATGATAGATTTAGGTAGAATGATAGGAATGTTGGAGGACAGTGACCGAAGCCATTTGTAAACATCTTTGGAAAACCGCTGTAGGTAGGCTGTTTGGAAAACAGATCCAAGATCAAGTATGTGTAGGTGAATGTTCTGTCCCACATTAATTGCTAAATTTTGAAAATGTGTTGAATTTTTGTGGTCACGTATAATCACCACATCTTTAAGAAGGGAAAGCTGGGCAAGGTCTTCTCCTGAGATTACTTCTGATGTAGGAAGAATGATCATGGCACTGCACTGTTTGGCATTAGCTGTACTTCCTGAAGTTATTACTGTTTCCCAACCTCTTTGCTTGGCTGCCTTTAATAAAATTGTATTCAAAACTGACTTCTCTTCCGTTGTTACAATTGCCAGTTTAGGTTTGTTTTTTGGACTTGGTAGTTGCTTGTGTAAAATTTCCCAGGCTAAGACAAATAGTGAAACAAAAGGCGAATCTCTTAACAGTGCAAGCTTCTTAGTTAAACAGCAAACACTCTCTGGAAGCCTCACTTTGGAATTTGCAACTGTTGGATAACATGAAGCAACTTTATCGCCAACATGAATTTTCCGGACATCTCTTCCAACTGCTGTTACAGTTCCGGCTAAATCCAAAAGGATTAGCTTATGTTTATCAGAAGCATCTTCATTCCAGTACAATGTGTCTCCATATTGCCAGCTAGAAAGACTAACAGGAAAGTAGTCTTCAGTGTGGACACCTATTTTATCAATTTTTATTTCTACATCTTTGCTTGAGTTTTCAGTGATTCTTGAATTATTTGGCTCAGCAGAAAGTTCGTCCATCTTATGGATATTAGAAGTGCACAAGGTAAAATTGTCCGACTTCTCTAAGGGTGCTGATAGCTGTCTACTGTTTTCAATGTCTGTGTAGGTAATTTCACCTGTATAAATACATCCTTCAATAATTTTTATCTCAGGGTATTCATTTGGGTTGTAATGAAGAAGAACCTGAGCAAGTGCTGCTATATCTTGGGGATTTGAGGAGCCAATATCGATCAGCTGAAAGGTAATGTTCTGTACTTCAGTAATACAAGTTCGTGACATTCCCACAAAAACAAATCCAGGATTAATGTGATCAACTGTGCTTTCTGTTGTCCTAAAAGTGACTGTCTTGATACAAGTTCCAGGGTCCATTTGTCTTACTGCCAGAATTAGCTGTCGATAGACCTCACAGCATTTTGCTAGATACTGTGTGGGATTAATAGGAATCGCATCACTGAGACTATGAATCCCCCACATAAACACAATGTCTTTACATCTACTACTTTGTAGTTTTTGTAACTGGATGTCTGAATCCCAACTGTTAAAATGAATGTAGCTCACTCCCTCACGTATGTATGTTGATATTTGTTGGCTCACTCCAGAGTTATCTGCGTAAATCAGCATATTTGGCATCACTTGTGAAACATTCTCCAAGCTAGGTGCCTTTGTCCATTGAATTTGGAAAAAGTCATTAGCTTGTGTTCGTGCTGTACGTTTCATCAGTGCTATCCTGGCATTTTTTATCTCTGCCAACACTGTTCCGTTGTTGTCAGCAAAACATCCACAGACTTCAGCATAGCTGCTTGTGATTCTTATTGTTTTTATGTAGATCACCATTTCTTCTTGAAGTGGTTGGAAAATCATTATGCTTCCTATGGAAGATGGGAAGATTGCTTCAGCCTCATTTATTCTTGAGCCAACCACACAAACAACCATTTGAAGGAAACAGTCTAAAATCACTGGGTGTATGTGGTATTCATACATTGTTTCTTTGACTTCTTCTATTTTAATCTTAGCAATTCCTTCCATCAGCTTTTCTCCATAGTGAACGTCACATAGCTGTCTGTAGACCTTTCCATACTCAAATCCAAAGGTGGATAGTAGTTTATAGACCTCTTCCTTTTTGAAAATAGTTTGACATCTCTTTACAATATGCTCGATGTAAATTCTTTTATCACTATCTGGCCAACTGCTAATTCTTTGTACATGTCCAGTTGCATAAACATGTGATGTCAGAATTTCAAAATGAATAACTTGGTCTTTCTGGTGCATTTTTACATTCAGCTCCTGGGATTCTTTTTGAAGAACACATGGATTCAAAAATTTTGCACTCATTTTCAAGCAGTGTAATGGCACCCTGGGTTTCAAGCTTGTGACTGCAGCTGCCAAACCAAGTTCTACAAAGAATGAACCAGGAACAAGGGCAGCCCCCAAATTCTTGTGCTCATAAACATATGATGTCAGCGATTTCGATAGAGTGCATTTAAACTCGGTGAAATCTGCATTTACACTGTGTAGAAGTGGATGAATAACAGAGGCAGCAGATTGGTTTCCTTGACTAATTTGATCAAATCTTATATCTTGATTGTTGTGCTCAAACTGGTATCTTGGAATGTGAGATGGAGAAGTTTTATATTCTGCAAAAAGATTGTTCCAGCTAGGATTGTATCCTTTTTTGAAAAGTGCAATCAGCAAGGAAAAAATTGTTTCATACTCATTTCTAGGATGCACAGCAGGCATAACAGTTGTATTTGGTCCAAGGATATCAACAATGTTTTTTTGCAGTGCTCTGCGGGGACCAATTTCTATAAACACAACATGTTCTTTATTATTTGCTGAGGCTTTTATAGCTTGTTCGAACACAACAGGCTCACGAATATTTCTAGCCCAGTATTCTCCAGTTGTGAAATCTCCTTTGATTGCTGGCTTACCAGTCACTGTTGAAATAAGCTCACATTCCAAATTATTTGTGTGTAAATTCTGTAAAATGTTTTTAGTGTCATCTAATATTGGGTCCATCAAATGGCTGTGATATGCAGCAGGAACATCTAAAACATGGAGAAATATATTTTTTTTCTTGTAGTGTTGGGATAAGTGATCACTGAGTCTCTGTATAGCTTCTTCATCTCCAGAAAGTGTACATGAGGAGGTACTGTTGTAAGCTGCCATGCATACCTTTCCATTGTATGATAAGAGTGTGTTTGATATTTCTGTTACTGGTACATTTCCAACAACAAGCATTTTCCCTCCGGTAACTGTGCATTGCAATTTGCTCCTGTGATAAATAATTTTAACAGCATCTTCAAGTGAAAGTAGACCAGAACAATATCCTGCAGCTACTTCTCCTACTGAATGTCCAACAACACAGTCTGGATTCACCCCCCAGTGTCTTAGAAGATGAACAAGTGACACTTGGATTGTGAAAAGCAGCAACTGGGCAACATCTGGACTGGAAAAGTCATCATATTCATTCTCCAGCAATTGGACTACAGAAAGGGAGGTATAAATGCGAATCATCTTGTCTACCTCCAAACATTTTGCTTTAAATATTTCCTCATTTTCTAACAAAACCTTGCACATTCCTTTGGAAAGGACTCCATTTCCACAGAACACAAACACAATCTGAGGACTTTTTGGAATGGGATGTGTCTCTGTATTTACAGACTGGAGACCTTTCTGTAGACTGGGCAAAGAAGAGGCTAGAAATGCTGCTCTATATCTGAAATTAATATGAGTCCTTCTGCAGGCTGCGGTATAGACCAGGTTCTCCAAGGATAATGATGATTGCATTTTGCTCAGCTCTTGTACTGTGTCCTCAATGCTTAATTGAAGTGATTTACTGGAGGCTGCTGAGAGAATAAATATTTCAGCAGGTCTCTTGGAATGATGTTTAGAGTTATTCTCTTTATATTGTTTTACAACAACATGAGAATTAGTTCCTCCAAAGCCAAAGCAATTAACGCCAGCCATTCTTCCAAATTTTGCATCTTCATGCCAATTTTCCGAAACTGTTGGAACAACTAGTTTAGAATCTTCAATTTCTTTAATACCATTTTCTTTTGAATAATGTAAGGATGGAGGAATCATTTCATGTTGCATCATGAGCAGAACTTTTATCAATGCAGCCATCCCGGCTGCTGATTCTGTGTGTCCAATATTTCCTTTAACTGATCCAATTTTCAAAAGTTTCATTCCATTTGGGCGTTTTTTTCCAATGATGTTGCCTATACTGGTGGCTTCTATTGGATCCCCAACAGGTGTTCCTGTACCATGAGCTTCAACATACTGTAAAGAACATGGATCTATATCTGTGTAGATACGCCTTAATAGTTTCTCCTGCTGCTCTTGAGATGGTTTGGTAATTGGTGTTACTGACCGTCCATCTTGGTTAACTGAACATGCACATATGATTCCCCATATTTTGCTGTAATCTTTTTTAGCCTGTAAAAATAAATATGTTCTTATTTATTACATGAAGAAAACATGTGAAAATAAAGGAAAAGTGGATGCATATGTATATATTTTTTTTTATATTGCACTACCACCTCATTCTGTACTGTGCATTAGGCATTCCCTATTCCACATTCCCTATTCCGCTTTGCCTCAGTCTTTACTCTGCCATGCATGTCCTAAACAAACCACCTGATTTTGTACATGCTCCTTACTCAGTTGATTAATATGTCAGCAGTTGATAACTGTTAAGAAGTATTCACATTCTTTCAATTTCCTTCTTATTTAAGTTAGAGTCATGCAGAGTGTTAGCTCTTTAACTATAAAATGTGTACAGAAAAGCAAATGTATTGCAAGATTTTCTGTTTTTATTACTGGTTTTGCTGAGATTTAAATGTGTTTACAGGTCATATGCTGACAAAAATAAAACATACCTGTTTTAAAGGTTTAAGAACCACAATGCCGCATCCTTCTCCTCTTCCATAGCCATCTGCATTTTTGGAAAATGGTTTACTTGTTCCCTCAGGAGAGATCATTTTTGCTTTACTGAGAGCAATATAGATGTGGGGATCTATAATACAGCTGACACCTCCACATATTGCCATCTCACAGTCGCCTGTGAAAACAAAGAACCTTTTAACCTTTTTGCTAGATTTTACTTTTGAAAACCATGGATTAAGTTGAAACAATACAACCTTTTCTATCCCTGGCAATTCTTTTGCAGTGGTGGTTCAAATTCACATTCAGCTACCTGAAATGCTCTTGCTTTTAGTCAATTTCAGTTTAAAAATCTCCAGTGCCCAAATTGTTGTCTCTGTAGAATCAGGAATAATTTAATGCCAAATTAAGAGGGTATGTGGCATCATGTACCTCAATTTCACCTGGAAATAGAATTAAAGGGCCTGGATAGGGCTGTAAGTATTTGTATTGCTGCAGATTTGAGGCTGTTTATTTGGTGTTCAGGTCCAGAATGTCCTGAAAAGAATGGCCAGAAATTGAGATGGTTCTGAATCCAAGGATAATAAAAAGACCTGTGTCTTGAGACTGGGGGAAGTTGCAGCCTGAGGCCAGGTGGCTCAGGTAAACTGTCTGTGTGTAGCCCAGGAGGTCTCCCACAGTTTAGGTCTGTGTGACGAATAGAGCCAGATAGCTAAATCTGTGTTGTTTTTTTCCATCATGCTGTAATAACACTGATCTCTCACGAGGAAAAACCTTAGAAATTGCATTGTATCAACGTTTTTGTGAGTAAAACTGGGCAGAGAGCAATTTAATTTTAACTGAAGGCTGAAATACCTCTCTGCAGTGAGTGCGTTTGAAGTCAAGCCCTCAAATCTCCTAATCATATATCTCCCTCTAAACCTCTGTAATCTGACTCTGTCTAACATAGTAGAAGCACAAAATGGCAAGTAATGTATGTGGCTTTTTTCTATTTACTCACACCTATCTCGCTATATAAACTGCTGCAATCTGACCATTTTCAAGGAACACAAGCTCAAGCAACATCAGTTTTCTTTCCTAAGCATATCTGTCCCTATAAACTGCTGTAATGTGACCCTCTCTTTTGAGCACAGAACAAAATGGCTCCTTTCTTCAGGAAAGAACACTGTAGGGAGCCTACAGTAGTTCCTATCATTGACAAAAAATTTAGTACTTTGCTGTGTAGTGACATGGGGGTTAGCTGGAGGAGCAACTGTGCACACCTGAACATACAGGAGATTGGCACTCTAAGATATTTGTTAGGTATGATCATAGACACACTGGCTACACAAAATGTTAAACAATCTACAATAGATTTTTCTATTGTCTTTACATGACATTTTATAGAGTTCTGGTTTGACATCAATCGGTACCTTGTCTTATAGCTTGGCAAGCTAAGTGTAGTGCAACAAGGGAGGAAGAACAGGCGGTATCCAGTGACAAAGAAGGTCCAGTCAGGTTGAATTGATATGATATCCTGTTTGCTGCTATGCACATTGATGTACCAGTTCCATTGAAGTGATTTATGTTTTCAGGATATTTATTGTATATATGTTCTGCATCTTTGTTCATTAAACCTGCAAAATATAGAACAGATATACTCAAAACCAAATCATCCTAAACTCCTATTGCAGGAATAAATAAAACTTGTTTAGTTAAAAAGCTGAGGACCTAACCTAGCCTACTCGCCAAGTAAAGAGAAGAACCTGGGTAATCCTGCAAACTTGGAATGGATCTAGTCCAGGATGAAAAACATTTTCCAGGTAATAGCACATTATTTTTAAGAAATCCTTTCCAGCCTTGATGGGTCACTAAAGTTCCCCCATGATAGACTATCTTAACCTGTCTTGGACAGTTTTAATAAATCAGACCCTAAGTGTCCTTCCTTCTAATACAGAGGAAGGGTCCTACTCTTTGCGGCATTATTCTTGGAGCAAAACATATAACATATCTATCCATAAGTTAAACTCCGTCATAACGACCCCAAAAATTGCATTAATGATATCAAGCACAAGCAATTACAAAAAAATATATTTCTTACCTATGAAGACACCAGTATTGCTTCCACTTATACTTTCCATGGCATAACCAGCATCTTCCAGAGCCCTGTATGTACACTGCAGCAGTAGTTTGTGCTGGGGATCCATGTGATCAGACTCTGATTTATGAATTCCAAACAGTTTGTTGTCAAACATATGAATTCTACGATACAAAAATGCATATTAGTATTTGAATTCTAAATATTGTATATGAACAATGATTAAAAAATTCTAAGCCAGTTTTTCTTTTGTCTCTCTCCATATTTATGAAAGCTGGATAACAAAATAGAAAAAGCATTGATGGAAAACTATCCTATTTTGGAAAAATATTGAGTAAAAACAGCTAACTAAAGATGACATTATTGCTTGAAAAGTGAAACGGAAATGTGACAGTTACAGAAAGTAAAAGAGGATGAGAGAAATTTATTTGCACAATAACTTATGAGAAATTATGCATTTTCACAAATATTTTTGACACTTTACAAGTTTAACTTGCCGACTTTTTAAATCAATGAAACAGTGCCTGAACATGGTATTGTCACCAAATTTTCTATTGATGGGTAGCAGGGGGACCATGGGAATTTATCACATGTAAAGATATATATATGAAAAAATATATGTATATTTATATATTATTTTATTATATTGTTTTTCCATAAAGTGTGAGTGTGGTCACTAAAACCCTTTTTTTAAGCCACCTGCCACATTTTCAAGTTAACTGCAAAGCCAATAAACATAGAATCGTACTGTGATTTGGTATACTTTGCAAAGTTAGTTTTCACCACATTCACCAATGTGCAAAGTGATAATTCACATCATTAAGTGAACAGCCTAAACAGCATTAGTAAATTATCCCTGTTGCATTCCAACTGGCACAACCATTTCAAGGCTAAGTTTTAAAAATGTACAGAATACACTTACCCCTGAACAATACCTGCTCGGCATATTTTGGTATAATCTGAATCATTCCAGTGTTTAGTACTAAATCTTTCTTCGGGTATCTCAACTGTGCAGCTCTTTCCTTCAACAATAACTTTCCAAAAATTATCAATTCCCTCTCCTGTCAAATAGAAAATTAACACAACAACATTGAAAATTATTCCACATTTTATAAATAGACCCCCATAGTGTGATAGTGAACATTAAAGCTGAATTTTAATACATTTAAAAAAAGAAAAACGTGTTGAATATAAACTGTCTATTTTAACTTGTACATCTGCACCAACCAAGGGGAAAAGCACCATGATGACCTACTTAGTGTGTTACTCTTACATTATCCAATCATCAGACTTGGGGAGGAAAGTGTACAAAACCTTTAAAGATCTAAGATGTGGATCCAAGAAGAGTAATCACCATTACGTACCTCCAGGGAAATTGCACCCTATTCCAACTATCGCTATAGCATCTTCTAAGTCTTTCATCTTCCAGTATTTCTAAAAGGTAAATGTAAACCAGGCACTGTAAAAAAAAATATATTTATATATGTAATGTTAGGAAAGGTATTTCCAAACTATTTAAAGTTGGGATAGACAGAGAGGTACATACTAGAATCTCTATCTGTTAATATATTTTCTGGGGATTTTACCAATGAAGATGGCCCCGCAGTGGGCGCCCCCCAATTATTACTCCACACTACTTCTCCAATGGCGATATTCACGATCCACGATACACGCCAGCTGTCACACACAGCACATTCTCTAGCAGGCCTCCCGTCTCAGTCTCCACCAGTGCTCCCCATACCCAAATTAAACAAACAAGTTAAAGAGAAAACAAAAGGGAAACATTGCTTTATAATGGACCCCGCAATGTTCTATGAACAAGAATAAAATATTATACAAAATATGACAACAGATCACAACAAATATACAAATTATCACAACAGATCAAAGAAAAAATGGTAGAAATATTCTAATACTGTATGTACATATATAAAATATTATTTTCTATATCATTTTAGTATATATTCTACATAAAAACAGTTCCAAAAAATAAGTTGAATAAAACTAAATATAATTACCTGTGGTCTGTTTCTTTGAAGCATCTATACTGATATACCTATTTATAAACATAAATACACCATTGCAAGCCATCCCTCTTTATAGTTGACTCTAAAGAACCTGCAGAAAATTTTCAACCAATCGTCTTGAAACAAATCATTTTTTATCAAATCATTGATAGCTATATCATCTTAAGATTAGAAAACTGTAAAACTTTATTACTTGGACTACAGAATGAGTTACAGTAACTCAGAATAATTGATATCTTTATTATCTCCAGTGTAAGGTTTTATGTCATTAACACACATTCTGCTTTACCTAATCGAAAAATGACCTACGTGTAATAATATAAAGATGTTGTAAAATATTTGTTACTTTTTTTGTTACTATTTCCTCTAAAAGAAAATTCTTGCTTAATGTAGTATAAAGCAAGGGCTGGTACATAGCACCATGTGGTACATTACATCTATTACATACCAGCCGTATGCAGACTTGTATTCAACAGAAAACCAATCGGTTTTATGAACATGTTTCATGCTAATATGAATTACATGAAAGCATTTACCTTGCAATATCTTGGAGCAGGAGTGCATTGATTTCCCAAAAAACCAGACTCAGTAGTTTCAGCACCTACTGGTCACACTCTAAAGCTGCGTACACACTTGGAATTTTTGTCTTTGGAAAGGATCTTTCACGATCCTTTCCAACGACAAGGGACTGCACGATGCATGAACGGTGCTGTACATACAGCACCATTCATGCTCTATGGAGAGGGGAGGGGGAGAGCGACGGAGCGGCACCCTGCTGCGCGCTCTCCCCTTCCCTTTCATTACGATCGGCTGTCGTCCATCGTCCGTGGATCCGGCAGGTCGGTCGTCCGGACGATGGACCACACCGACTGTACACACGGAAGATTTTCGCCCGATAATTGGCCGATGCTGATTATCGGGCGATAAAAATCTGCCGTGTGTACTTAGCTTAAGTGTCTTGCTGTAGCTTCTATTGGCCTGTGAGGCAATCCATCACAATGATGGGCAAAGAAAGGTAAAGAGGGTCCTAGATGAAGAGCTGAAAATTCCACCATAAAGGGTAGTAAACAATGTGTTGGGTTTTGGAAACTCTAACAGATATTGTTTTTTTGCAGGTATTGCATATTGCTTGCTAAGGCCTACAGATGTCTTTTTCCCTTTTTGTGTCCTAAAAACTGGTTCAATATTTTATCAATGTCTGTGTACATCTGTGTACTTGTTTTTTAATTCGTCATCTGTTCCTTCTCCTCCATTTTATAATATTTAAAGGGTGAGGCCTATTTATAAAGAGGTTATGCACTGAAATTGATACATAATGTCTTTGTGTATTAGTAATTTATTGGGCCTGGTTTATTAAAGCTCTCCAAGACTGGAGAAGACAGGCTATTGTAGGAAAAGCGGAGTGATCCAGCAAACCTGGAATAGATCTTGTCCGGGATTGAAAACAACTAATAGCAAATGATTTAAGGAGGTTCATTCTAGGTTTGCTTGCTAACCAAGGTTCTCCTATGATAGTCTATCTCCTCCAGTTTTGGAGAGCTTTAATAACTCAGAACCCATTATATTACTCTTCATGTTGTCATAGAAGCTGATCCAGAAGCATAATGGTTAAGTAGATATATAGCATTAATTTCCCTTGCATAACTGCTGAGGGTTACAAATAATGGTACTGTCCAATATACATCTACATCAAGTTGCAGAAGTTGGAGTTTCTGCCATTTGGCCTGGAGAAGAATCTATCCCTCCTTATCTGATACCTAGATCTGTATTACAAAAAAAAATTTTTTTACATGCAACTTTTTATTTTCTTTTTTTTTTAAACCATTTAGAAATTAATGACAAATACATTGTTTTGGTAATGCCAATTTTGCTAATAAAAATCCAAAATCGAAAAAAATAAACACATACATGACCCTTTAGCTCTGATCTTCCTCTGTAGGTGCACCTATATTTTATTACTGGATTGGCAAAAACAGTGCTGCTAAGGAACCTGGATGGTGGTTTTTTTTATAAGTGTAGCTTCCATGAGGAATACTTAGACCAGTGTTTCTCTTTTTATAACACAGGGGAGCCCCTTGAAACAACATTCAGGTCTTCAGGGAACCTCCACTGTAAATAATATATCCAGGGCTCACAGCATGGTGGTCAGTAGGACATATGCCTTTCACATTGCTCGCCAACCTTATAGATAGTCATAAAGATCTTTGGTGTCACCTAAACTGACCTGAGAGTCACAAACTGTTCTTTGCTCAAGGAACCTCTTGCAAGCTCTGGAAAAAAACTAGAGTTCCACCCTAACCTGATGAGTAACACTGACTTGGATCATTTAGTATAAGTTATAGAAGAGTGGGAGGGAGGGTGGACACCAGATTAGGTGTGCATGGACTTTATTTTCTGCACATAAATTTGATGGACTTTACCTTTTTTCGATGCAGCAATATACCAATAAAACCTGCAAACAGCCTATTGATATTAAAAAAATAACAAGTTAAAAATGATAGTTTTATCTTTTCTAGATAAAATAAATATTGCAGTTTGCTCCATAAAGAGAAAGGTTAACTACAAATTCAATAAAATATTTTTTTTAGTTTAACAATTACATTGAAAGATAATCTTCCACAGAACCATCTGCACATTAATTTTTTCCTTGTTACATATCTGAAAGTTCAGTATATTTTGAACTGATGATGATCTGATGTACAACATGTACAACATTATGACCTGATCATTTCCCTGTAACAATAACTCTTTTTTCTCCCCAAACATAAATGAGATTAGTGCATAGACAAGTATGTTCAGTCAGCCTTTTTATGCACGTTTGCTAAAATAGTTATTAAACAGACCTATCACCAGATTTTTAAATGGTAAATATGGGTGGCTGTCCCTTTTATATAATTATAAAAAATGTGTTTTTTTTTATTTATAAAAATTTCCCCTTCCGTCTTTACAGAAAGCTTTGTAGGCTGCTATTTCTGCACATGCCCATGATCAGGCATGTCATAGGACTTTCCTATAATGTCTAAAAAAATGTTCAGTCTCACACATGTTGAGTGAGATTTCAGAAAAACACGTCACCCGATCTAGCACAGCACAGGCACAAGATGGGGGCGCAAGGGGAACACAGAAGAAAGAAGAAGGCAGGATTGGACGCTACTGTTAGTGCTGGAAAAAAGAGGAAGTCAAGCCAGTGCAGAATCTGCTAGGCTCCGTTTGTGGACAGATCAAGGGCTTGCCATTGGTAAAGGTAAGTGAATTTTTTTTCATGAAAGTTCGGCTTTAAGAGACCCCTTGGTATGCTTTTAAAATAGAATTGTTGTTAAAGTAGATTTTTTTTCCTTTAAGATTGTGTCAGCAGGCCTTAGATATCTACTGGACCAGCTGGTATCCATTTCAGCAGTGGTTCTTGAAGACTCAATGGGCCTGATTTATTCAAACTTTCTCACTTTATCAGTGAAGCTTGGTGATCCAGCAAACCTGGCATGGATTTCTTATTAAGTAATTCGCTATTAGCAAATGTTTTGAATCCTGGACCAGATCAATTACAGGTTTGCTGGATCACCCAGCTTCACTGACGAAAGTGTTTTTAAAAAAACAGGCCCAGTGTTGTAATGTCACGCATCCACATTGTTACGCATATTCAAACCTATTGGAGGATCAGTTCTAACTGCAGAGGAGCTGTACCAAGGTCAAAAGTTGACAAAGCAGCTTCATGGAGAAAATTTGACCTAAATAGTATTGTTACCATTGGGAGACTGTGCTGCAAGCCAAAAGACTGTGACATAATAGGTAATGAACAAGCTGGGGGTGGACGGCAGTCTGCAGCAACAAGGAGCCAACACTTATTACTATTATTATCACACAGTATCTATATATAGAAAGAATTCTCTTAGTATGACTTAGTAAGACTTTTTCTTTTTTAGTTTATATATTTAAAAGTTGGGCATTGTTCAGACTGGCAACGAAGTTGCACTGTGGTTTCTGCTTCCTCATGCCTGTGAACTGCTGGCTCAGGGGAGACACCACAAGTAGCTTCCACCCACAGACAGCCCCATGGCGAATGAATAGGGGTAGCAATAAATATAATATTGGTGCTGATGTTGGGTTTAAGGCTGCGTCGTTGGGAACTATTTTTCTTGATCGTTTCCAGCAACAAAAAAGTGACAAACGAATGAATGAGTGATGTACACACAATGCCGTTCTGTTCTATGAAGCGGGGGGAGAACAAGCAAGTTGCACTCCACTGCACCTTCATTTGTATTGCAGTTGTTCATTGTCTGTATTCTATAGATCTGTTAGGACGGATCCATGAATGAAGCTGGCTGATTGATGTACACATGTCAGATTCTCGCCCGAGACAAACCTAACTGATTGGACTAGAAACATCTGACTTGTATACATAGCCTAATTCAGAAATCAAAGATCCCTAATAAACCCAGCACACATTCCCACTGAAGTACGTGTATAGATATCTTGTGATCTATCAGAAGAAGCTGCTAGACATTGTTATTATTAGTTTTTACAGCCTAGTAGCTGAGCAACAAAAGCACAAAGAGAGTTTTGCCACAATGAAATAGATGTAAACTATGAAGTAGATGAATAATAGCCTGTCACACAATATCATATCAGCTTCAATAACTTATAAAGTCACAAATGAAATATAATAACTGGAAAAACGACATAGCTGACATTTGAGAACATATCTTCAGATTAGTGTTATCAGTCTGTCTTTTCAAAGGAAGTTAGGTGTTATCCAACTGCTTTTTAGTATATAATTCAAGTTGTCTATTAATATTTTAAAAACGCAATATGTTACTCTAAATGCTGATAGATTATCACTTGTTTTAATCAATATTTGCATAAATAGCAAATTATTATTTGAACTCCTGAAGTCAGTGAATTGCTATGACAAACGCTCAGTTCTTGGGTAAAACTTGTAAATCTTTATTACTTTCAACTCACGCTTTGCCAAAATGCTGCATTTACTTTGAAAAAACTGAGAAAAAAATTGAATATTATTAATTGTATTTATATAGCACCAACATATTACAGAGTGCTTTACAATCATTATCTGTGCTGCTAGCACTTTACTATATGCTAGGCAATGCTACGTAGCCCAGACCTGAAAGATGAACTTACACTGTTCTATAGTGTCTTCTGATAAGTTTTAAGCTACTCAAACTTTAAGTAGGTTTATAAACTTTTCTCTCTACACATTTTTTTATGCAGCATTTGTCTCAAGAAACAAAGGTAAATATGAAGATCTTGGAAGGTCTTTAAGGCTTAACATAGGGGAACCCGTTAAAAATAACTTTCAGTTCTTTTTTCAGTTCTGTTACTGTAGCCACAACTCACAGTATATTAGTATAGTGATCAGTAGGAATAATTCCTCTTACATTGCTGGCCATTGGGATGGCAGTCATCTCTACATATAGATCATTGGGATATGTTGGTTCCACAGAACCCTGGTTGAAAAACACTGCTGTAGACCATACAAATCCAGCAGTGGACAATGCTCTAAAATTTTTAGTACAAGCGGCTATACAACAGTGCTTGGACAGGTACACACAGATCCTGCTTCCTACTAAATGTACTTCAGTGTCTCTAGGCTTCCTTAGAGACACCGAAAGATCCGCAGAATCATCGGAATATGCCAACCAGTTGCTGTCTTGTCTGCCCTTAAGTGTTATTTTGAAGAGAGTTTTCGCTTTGCCACCAGTTTGAAGCAATTGACGTTCATTAAAATTGATCAGTGCTGAACTGGTGACCTTTTTGAGCCATCTTTCTGATGCCAAGCAGTAATTGCACCACCACCAATGACCCTAGCACGTCCACCATGGCCACCAACTGCACAAAAAAAAAAAAAAAACAATCATAAATATAGATTCCGATAGGACCAATGCCTTATGAATTGGTTAAAGAAACTATTGTAGTGATTTTCCACCAAGGAGAACATTCACAATACCTTACTTCTTACTGTGCTGTGCATCCATTTTATTCTTTAAAAATGGATCTTGTTGTGGAACAAGTAATTTTTAAGTGAGCTGCAGGGAGAACAACTGTGGACCTCTACCATTTGCATGTTATGTGTCTCCAATATCTCCTGTACCATTAAGACCAACTGCTATACCAAAAAAACACCTCTGTATTTTCCTTTTTGTTGATAACATTTTATTCTACTAGATTGTAAGCTCTTCAGGGCAGGGTCCTCTACTCCTGTATCACTGTCTGTATTAGTCTGTCATTTGCAATCCCTAATTAATGTACAGCGCTGCGTAATATGTTGGCGCTATATAAATCCTGTTTATTAATAATAATAATAATAATAATAATTATTAGTGTTCTAAAAATGTATGATGTCACCTCGCCAGATACATAGCCCCCTGACACATTTTGCTCACACCCTGTCTTTATATACATGGGTGAAAAATTACCAAAGTATAAAATATGATGATTAGCTTCTGAGCTTAAAATGTCAACATTGTTGTTTTTTAGGAACAAGGAATATTGTTTAGGATTTTATTTTCCACTTGGACCTAGTGGTTGAACTTGATGGACTGAATGTCTTTTTCCAACCTGACTATGTAACTAATGTAAATTATCTAGTCAGATAAACAGTTTCGATTTTTTTCTTACAGGCTGTAGCCCAGTAGTTCTAATTTTGTGGCTAATATAATTTACTATAAATGATAGTTCTTTGGAATGGAGGTATAAAGGATAATAGGTTCAATAAAACCGTGGTAACTATGTCATTGGAACATCAATAAATTTCTGCAGAACTGACTTTTTTCATTGTACTCGATAAGGCATTGCAGAGCTAGTCACAATAGTAATACTGTCTTATCTGTTGTTAGTCTTATCTTTTTCTTTTTTTATTATCTGAGCTTTCTGTCTGTTTGTATCACTCAGTAGCAGACTGCAAAGGGATAACAATGACTCAGTGTAGGACAGACTGTATACAGAGACCTCTTTCTCTTGCGTTCTACAAGCTTGGGACAGTGGTTGGTAGGTACCCCTGGTGGTTCCTCATTATTCCCATGGTCATTTCTGCTGGTCTCGGAGCTGGATTTTACTTCTTACCTCAAAGGGAGGCTAATGACATTGAAAATGAGTTCACCCCCATTGGAGGTCCAGCTAAATCGGAGAGAGAATTTGTGAGGACACACTTTCCAACTAATGACACAGAGCATTTCTCCGCACAGAGACTCTACACAGAAGGTTCATTTGTTTCACTTATTGCTGTCAGTGTGTCCAGTAATATTTTAAATGTTGATTCATTCACAGAACTTGTAAAACTGGATGAGATGGTACAGAATCTGAGCATCACCTTAACAGAACATGATGCTAATGTGATCTTAAACTTCCAGGACTTCTGTGCAAAGGACCAGAACGGTAAATGTGCAGAAGTTAATCCACTCTTATCCACAGTAAAAAGTAATATAGGTTTAATAGAGACAATAAATATTAGTTACCCCATGTTTGAAGGGAGAATATTCCTGGGAACATCCCTAGGTGGGGTGACACTGAAACCCAACAACATTGTAAAGAGTGCAAAAGCAATAAGGTTAGCGTATTATCTGAGAGAAGACAACCAGCAAGACAAAGAAAAAAGCTTGCAATGGATCGAGCAATTTATTACATCTGCGTCGGAGAAGATAGAAATGTTACAACTGAAGACTGTACAGGTAAGGAAAGTTTTGTCTCTACTTTTTGTTTGAAAATAATACTCATAGAGCAAAAGATAGATAAAGAAGCAAAAATTCTCAATCTTTTTAATTTGATAGAACCCTTAAAGAATTTTCATGTCTTTAGGAAACACCTGCTATAATTACTTTATCCACAGATTATTATTATTATTATTAATAAACAGGATTTATATAGCGCCATCATATTACGCAGCGCTGTACATTAAATAGATCACAGTATATTAGCATGGTGGTCAGTGTGCAAGAATGCCTGTTACATTGCTGGCCAGTAGGAAGAATGTCCCCCTTATAGATAGCCAAAAAAATAATTTGCGTCACCTTAACTGACCTGAGAAGCAGAAAACTGCTCATTGCTCAAGGAACCCCTACCAATCTCTGGAGGAACCCTATGGTTTCACAGAACCCTCCTTGGGAAACACTGGCTTAGACTGATTGATTTTTTAAATCTTTACCATGGCTGATTTTTTAAAGTGAGGTTAAATAACTCACTTTAAGCATCTATTTCTATCCCAATATTTCTTTTTCTTAAAAAGAAATATTTCTTTTTCCTAAAAAGAAATATTAAGTGTGCAAGATAAAGTGTGTTCACAGGTTCATTCCAATATTTTTATGTGTTACTTTAAATTAAAGCTACCTAATTTGTTAGACAAATGTTAAAACTTGAACTATCATTTTTTAAGGGTCTGGCCCATCTAGTGACATCAGTCGTGCTTCTACATGATTTATGTATTACTGATGCACCTCTAGAAGGTTTCTCAAAAATCTTTTAGTTAAGTTATTTGGCCCCCCCCCCAAAAAAAAAATGGCCTTAGACTGTGATAATGACATATGACAATGGTAGGGGCATTAGATTCTGAGCACCCCTAAGGGACAGTTAGTGATATGACTATTTGTAAAGTGCTGTGTAATATGTCAGTGCTATATAAATAAATGATAATAATAATAACAGCCTAGGGTTACAGCAAGTGTTGTAAATGATGCTGCCTGTCCAGTCATCTCCTAAGAATAGCAAAATGAAATACGGAAAAGGAATAATTAACCACAAAAAACTATATTTTATCCCTACTACAGTATATATTTTACTTTAAAAAATATTCAAACATCAATATTATTATAATAAAATAATTTAGATTTTGGGGGGCCTTTTTTTTAGAGTTGTGCGTGCTATACTTTTTATAGTTAACTGATAATCTAAAATTTTTTTAAATTATTATATTGAACTAATAAAATTTAAAAATATTTTCAAAGCTATGCACTAGTAATCCTAACTAATAAATATCTCTGTATTTTATGTGTAACTTCTCAAACACACACAATATATATAAAATTTTGCACCAAAGAGCCCAGTACTCATTACTGAATGATTTGAATGTCACTGTTCCTAATATAATTGTTTGTTTCTTTTATTTTAGATATCTTACTTTTCATCAATCTCAAGACAACAGGAGTTTGAGGGGACCACAAAAACTGTGATTCCTCTGTATTCTATCACATATTTTATCACTATATTCTTTTCTATTACATCATGTGTAAGGTAAGAATATGAGGAGTTTTTTTTACAGTAATGTTTACTTGATACAATACTGAAATATTTCATTATATTATTACTATTATGTGGATAATATGGCATGTCTAAAATACTTTACACATTCATTAAATTACAGAATTTTTACAAATAACCAAGGTGAAAAAAATAATTTACAACTGACATGGGAGGAAAATGGCACTCGAGGTGTTTGAAACAATAACAATTCATTGACCTCTGCAATTAAAGTGCTTTCTGATGATCTGTAGTGATACGAGTGTTTCTCAACCAGGGTTCCTTCAGATGTTGCTAGGGCCTCCTTAAGCAATCAACAGTTTGTGGCTCTTGTGTCAGTTTGACAGTATGCTAATGATCTTATTTTACTACCTGTAAAGTTATGTCAAGGTGTTCCCTCATGTTAAAAAAGTTGATAAACACTGCTTTGTGCTTTTATTTGCTCACTGTAAGTCTATCCATTCTGTGATTCACACCCATCCCCACACTGCATAGCCAGTTGGGTGACCCCACTTTTCTCTATCTAGATAAGCAATACAGCTGGCCAGTTATATGCACCTTCTTCTTCAATTCAGTTAATTGGACAATGACTGACCACCACTAAACTAAACAGGGATGAAAACAAGAAGCTCTATTTTTTAACTTTTCTGACCATGATTAAATGTTTGACATGTACACCTTTAGTATATCTTTAGCAATTAACCTTAAATCTGCATCCAGACATGCAGGGGAAACTCCAAATACAGCTTTGAGGTGCTTAAATTAGCAATTTTTGATAAATACATAACACGTGACAACTGAATTCTTGTATTTCTGATTCTTTGTAGGCGGGACTGCGTAAGAAACAAAACTTGGGTGGCCTCCTTTGGAGTTATTTCTGCTGGGTTAGCTGTACTTTCTAGTTTCGGCCTCATGTTAATTTGTGGAGTTCCTTTTGTTGTCACAGCAGCAAATGCTCCATTTCTTATTTTAGGTAAGATTAAAACATATTTGTATGTAAGTAAATCATTATTATTTAGCAGATATATATATATATATATATATATATATACATACAGAAACATAAATACACTGCCATTGCTAAAAATACCAGCAATGGCATGCACAGCTCAGTGTAGGAAGCCGGGAAACCCGGAAAATCCCGGCTCCCACTATGGCTTCCAGGACTGAAAAAACATTACGTGTCCAGCCAATCAAAATGGTGGAAATCAGGAAGCAAAAGAAGGAAGTAGATGGCGGTGCCTGTAGCAAAATGGTAATAGGTGAGTGCATTTAAAGAATTGTGATGGGGCAGGTAAGGGTATTTTAGTGTGGAAGGAACATCAACCTGCCTAATCCCAATTTTTTAAAAAAAGGGTTTAGTTCTTTTTCAATCGGGCCCAATAATATTATAAGTGTATTGTAATAACAACTAGAACAATATTTAAAAAGCACCTTTCTTTTAAACTCTACAAATGCATATGCTTTTATATTTATATATATATTGATGAAAGAAAAAAAATTTACCAGATATGTTGCAGTTTTTAAATATACTAAAATATGTTAATAATTATATTAATAATAAAATTATGTGCTTACCATGGGTACACAATCCACACACTAAAAATATTTGGCACTCTCCTATTGCTTGTACTGTGTAACTAATCTACATGTCCTTTTTTTTTCCTGTAATTTAAAAAATTCGCTCAGAGCAAATATAAAATAAAATATATACAGTATGTATATGTACAGTATGTAAAGTATGTGTAAGTGTTTGTGTGCTCATGTGTTGTATTGCTTATTTAAAAAATGTTTTCTCTGTTAAAAACAATGGGCCCGATTTATTAAAGCTCTCCAAGACTGGAGAGGATAGACTATCATTGGAGACCTGGGTCATTCAGCAAACCAGGATTTCTTAAAAAGTAATTGTCATTAGTTGGCAAATGTTTTCAATTCTGGACCGGATCCATTGTAGGTCACCCATGATAGTCTATCTTCTCCAGTCTTGAGCTTAAATAAATCATGCCCAATGTGAGAAGAAATTTAGAAAAAAAACAGACATAAAGTATACAGGCATAATGTACATGACATGGAGAAGAATGCAAAATATTGTTTCTGCTTATGGCATAATAATGAAATAATGTGATTCTCTTATAGGTGTTGGAGTGGATGACATGTTCATTATGGTTTCCAGTTGGCAGCAAACTAAAGTAAAGAGCCGAGTTGATGAAAGAATGGGTGAAACATATAAGGAAGCTGCAGTCTCCATAACAATCACAACCCTTACAGATGTCCTAGCTTTCTATATAGGGATTATGACTTCTTTTGGGTCGGTGCAGTCTTTCTGTATTTATACCGGTACAGCCATATTGTTCTGCTTTCTGTATAACATCACTTGTTTTGGTGCATTCTTAGCCCTCAATGGAAGAAGAGAAGAAAGTAACAGGCACTGGTTGGTTTGTAAAAAAGTAGCAAAGCAAAAAGATAAGCAGCGTTCCTCTTTCTATAATGCGTGTTGTGTTGGGGGAGGATTCAGTGAAGTTACTGGTACTGAGACTGACCATCCCATGACAAATTTCTTCCATAAATATTATGGTCCATTTTTAACCAACATCTGGACTAAGATGATTGTGCTGGTGCTGTATGGTGGATATTTGGCTGGCAGCATATATGGGTGCTTTCAGGTGCAAGAAGGAATCGATTTACGAAATTTGGCTACTGACAGCTCCTATGTCCGTTCTTTCTACGACAATGAAGATTTATACTTTGATGGATATGGTCCCAGAGTTATGGTTTCAGTATCTCAGGAAGTTGCATACTGGGATGTAGATGTACGTAATAAAATTGACAAGTGTATCGAGTCCTTTAAATTAACCCCCTATGTCAGTGAAGACCTCTCCGAGTCCTGGTTAAAGGCATACTTAGGGTTTGCAGAACTGTTGAAACTGAATGTAAATAATGAAAATAATTTTGTAGGAAACTTATCAAGATTCTTTACTTTATTTCCTGATTTTAAACAAGATGTGGACATGGAGACAGGAGCTATAAAAGCTTCTCGTTTCTTCGTCCAGACTATGAATGTCACTTCTGCCATTGATGAGAAAAACCTGCTAAACCAGGTTCGGGAAACAGCAAAGAGCTGTGAGGTTCCTATACTTGTGTATCATCCGGCATTTATATTCTTTGATCAGTATGCTGTCATCATGAAAAACACTGTGCAAAATGTTACTGTAGCTGCTATTGTTATGTTAGTAATATCATTACTGCTAATCCCGAACCTCCTGTGTTCAGTGTGGGTGACATTCACCATTGCGTCTATTATTGCAGGAGTCACTGGTTTCATGGCTTACTGGAATGTTAACTTGGATTCCATATCCATGATCAATTTAGTTATTTGTATTGGGTTCTCAGTAGATTTCTCAGCCCATATCTCGTACGCCTTTGTTTCCAACAAGAAATCCACAGCAAACGAGAGAGTGATTGATGCACTGCACTCTCTTGGCTATCCAATTGTACAAGGAGGTCTCTCCACCATTTTGGGAGTCATAGTACTTTCCACGTCTGAGAGCTACATCTTCAGAACATTTTTTAAGATCATATTCCTTGTTATCGCCTTTGGAATACTCCACGGACTGGTCATTCTTCCAGTACTGCTAGCGTTATTTGGAACTTGTGGCAAGAAGCAAGATGAAGTGAAGAAAATCAGTCAGTCACAAAATAAAAATGTTCCACAAAATCTAGCTCCAATTCCATTTAATCAACCAAATATGCATTACAGAACAAATAGCTATATGAATGGGGTATACTTTCCTGACCCTGACTGTCCATAATTTATTATGACTTTTCATTTGTTAAATATTTATTTATGTATACTTCGTAGTAGTTATAAAAAAATGTTATTAAAGGATCCATGTTGACTTAAATTGTGCGTGAAATATATATTTTGTTATATATTCTATCAATTAAAAATATTCTATTTTTAATTGAAAGCTTCAGTATTTACATAATATTTTAAAGGATTTTATTAAAATGGTCACACACTTTCCTCCAAAAATGTGCCTTTGAAGATGATCTCCAGGATGAAGCTCCTCTTCCCAACTAATTGCTACCCAAAATCTAAATGCCCTTTTTATTCACCCTGGGACAAGGCACCTGTTTGATTTACATGAGAATATATTCACAGGGCCACAAGAACTGTTTGGACTAGACTGCAAGGACTACATGTAGGATGGTTAAAAGCGGGGATGAAAGGAGGAGGTGGGCAGAGGATTTGGTACAGAGATGGAGTTGAACAGCAGCATATAAAAATCTTTCCACATCAGTTTTATTTAAACCAGGCAAAATACATTTCATGTTTTGACATTGTGTCTTATACAGTACAGAATGACATAAATAAAGATCTGTAAGGTGTAAGGGTGACAGTCTTCCTATTGGCCAGCAATTTAAGAGGCATTCGTCCTACTGACCACCATTTTAATATACTGTGAGCTGTGTATATAGTATATATAGCAGGGGTTCCCTAAAGACCTGAAATTTTTTTAAAGATTCGCCCATGTTAAAAAAGTCAAAAGGCAGGGTTTTTGCATTATATTTTATTATTCAGTTAGTGGTGTGATAAATAAATGTAAATCCTATAAATATAACTCTTAATTGTTTGACTTCAGATAGCTTTCTGGCTAGACTGATGATGTCAGCATACAAGCAAATGTGGAAATAAAGCTCCTAAACAATTAACTAGTTCACATACCTGATCTTTTTACCTCTACTTCCTATTTCTCTTTACCATTTTAAATGGAAGCTTAAAAAGCTTGGCAATAATGTGAAGGAATCCATAATATGAACCTTTGCTCAGCAAAGGTAGAGAAAAGCTAAAGGACCTCTTATATGTTGGCCCATCAACAACATCTTACCTTTCCATCCCATCATTGGGCCATTAGGAGTAATACAAATACCCAACATTTCAGAGTATGATAAAAATTGTGACCTCATATTCTTCCTACCATGCAATAGCACTGGGGCGAGTGGTTGATCAAGTCCTTGTACCAAGTCAGGGCATCCTTGCCAAGGAAAGTGGCCAGGGTATATAAAAGTTGATTAACCCTCCTCTAGTTGGTCAATGTGCCTCATACAACAGAATTGCAAAGTCTGGCAGACAACAAGTGGTCCAAATGAACTTCATTCCAGCAATGAGAAACTTTGTAAATCCAGTGATCATATTTCAACCTGCACAGAGATCTTATTAATAAACTTCATAGTCACCCACCGGAATAGAAAAAAAAAAAAAACGGTAAAAAAAATCTGATATGTGAAGACCAACAGAAACATGAGCAAATATGAATAGTAATAAAGCAAAAACAAATATATAAATTGTTAAAGGATACATTGTTATACATTGTTACAATAAAATATATAATAAAAACCTATATGTATATGTATAACTCACATAATTCTTAAATAAAGAAAATATTCTCTTATAATTATTACTTAAGAAATAGTTCACTTTCAAACTGATTCAGGTCAGAAGGTACTTTGGTATCCAATTTAAAGATGCAATAATCTTCCTGCTCCAGAAGCCTTTAGTATTTTTCTTTGCCCCTGTTAAGATGTGGACACTTTTTAAATCCCAAGAAAATGGTGACATATCGACTCCGTGTTCAAATGAAAAAATGTCTGAAGGCATTAGAGTGTCTGGAAGCTGATGGATTCTGCTCATCTCAGTAATGTTCACTAATTCTACTCCTTTATTTGTGCTTCAGGTGCCCCCTGTGTAAGACACTGTAGCATCATGAGCTGCCACATGTTTTTTATTGCCATCGTTCCACAGTTTAAAATCATCAAAGTACTGTCAGAGGTATAAAACAAATGTTCTTCAGAAAAAAAGTATATTAAATTGAACCTGTATTAAAAGTAACCCAGCTCTGAAATAGCATAGCAATTTACAGATACATTTTAATGAAAATTAACAGATGGTTGAAAAATTCTAGATTCAGTTTCGCAACAACAAGTTATGGACCATCTCATCGCATTACTAAATAAATGATTAAAAGTCTGCTAAAATTTTATGAAAATTAGAAGTTATGCTCAAATTGAAATAAAATGACAGCAAGAAACCTTGGAGTGACTGAAAATGTAATTTAGATCAACAGAAAAATATGGGACTTCCAATTTCTACCCCCTTTTCAAAATGGCAGCTGCCTGATTGTGTATTGCAGTTTTTTTTTGGAGACAATTGTCCTGAACAAACATACTAATAACTTGCTTAAAGGAAATAAAATATTACCAACTACCATAGTCAATTAATAATTTGTATTTGAACAATTGTTTGAAAAGTTCCATTGTTTCCACACATTTAAAGCTTAGAGTTTCTTTCACATTTTGCAAACACATTCAAATTGGAAATAGATCAAATACCAAGACATGGTTAAAGTGGAAATATGGTCAAACCATACAATTATCCCATGCAATATATAAATACCTGTTTATCCTATAGGTAGAACAAATGAATAGACTTTCATTAATGAATGGTCATGCCTAGATCCAGCACAAGGTCACCTATTTTATGGAATGGGGATTTAGGCTCTAAGCGAATAAGTAATAAGACCGATTTATAGACCATAAAAAACTTAGAAAAAAATAACTTCTCTGGTATGTTGGCATCTGTATGTCCATTTTTGCAGCTATCATGTGATTGTTAAACCATATATGGTTTATGTAGTTTGTTTTTTTATGATATTAGTTGATATTCTTCTCATCTTTTTGGTACTTGCTGTCGATAGACATTAGACACCAACGGGATTAGAATATAAGACCTGGCCCTATAACATTTTTGTTGAGATATTCTTGCATTTTTGTACCTAGTGAAGGATTGATTGGGGAGCAATTTGGGCACCAACTGCCTTGGGGGAAGCTATTTTAAGTGGCTGTGAAAATCATCCTTCTAGAACAGCCTAATCGGAGAATGAAGGTTCTTTTATTAACCTCCCTAGCGGTAACCCAGAGTCACACTCGGGGTAGCTAAAACAATGAAAAACAATGATAAATGGAGCCTTACCTGGTCCGTCCTCATCCTTCTTTGCGATCCCCATCTGATGAGTCACCCGGGAGTTCTCGGTGACATCGGGGCGTGCGGTAGTTGTGTTGGGGCAGTGGCGGGAATTTATAACTATTTTGTTTTGCAATCAATACAAAATAACTGTATTGAATGCAACACAGTGGATTTATATGTTTAAAAGCAGTACATTGTCTTTCATTAAATTTTATTTTACAGTATATTATAATATAATTTTTTTAAATTTATTTAATTTATTATTTTGACGTGATTTTGTGTTTCAAACTTTATTATACCCATACTATTATATTATACTGTAAAATACATTTTCATGAAAAACAATGTACCGCTTTTAGACATATAAAACCAGACAGAAATGAACCGCTAGGGAGGTTAAGGGCAATTGATATTCCCTGATTTACCACGTATGGATGTATTAAGGCAAATACTCTCTATTGTCTGCTAGCACCTTTAGCATTTAGGTCAATCTAATGGTGCATCCAAATATGTTTTGTGACTAGAAAAGGTTCTTTTTTTCTCAGTATTTCTTCACGCCTATAAATCTTCTGTTCCAAAAGTAATTTAGACAACTGGAAAACTGGACTGGAAAGCAAGTAGAATCTGTTATCTGGCTACTACTTCGTTATAAATTATTGTGCCTCCTGGAGTTTTTGATACAAATGAGCATAAATTTGCAAGCCATTGGCTAAAAAGAAAGTATCTCTAAATATAAGTATATATGTATATACTGCTTATATTCTTTGGACATGGAGGCTCCATTTGTTTTATTGGGCTAGAAGCATTTTTTTAGCCCATTGATTTTACCAAAATTCCAGTGCCCTTCCTGTGAGCCTACCTGGAAACTTAAAACATGTTGTGTAAACCACTAATGCCAATTAACCCCTCATATGATGGAGGTGAAGAAAGGAGGATACGTTTGAAGTCCAGCCTGTGTGACAACCATGGCTCCTTCCAAACAGAATGCAAAATGTGTGAAGGGACAGGAAGTGTGTAATTTGCAGGATTACCAGTCAAAAAGGGAGAAATCCTGAAAATAAACTAATGCGGACACTCCATCTAAGAACGCACAAGCTTCAGAATATTTTATTCATGTTCTAGAGTACAGACATGGCTTTAGCACACCTGAATAATGTTTATCAGTGAATATTGGTGTAAACGAGTCAGCAAATATCTATAGTGTCATTAATATGTAACACATTCCTGATAAATGAATTATGTGTTACTGTCCTGGGTTGACATCTAGCAGTAAAACTTCTTTGTCTGTCTCTACTATCATTAGTACAAGGCAGTACAACATTACAGAGACACCATTGTTTCAGATAAAGACATTCTGAGGAACTTATCTTCCCGGTGTGAGTAATGTCTGCTACCTGACAAATGACACTCTCTGAAATAAAACTTACCAATCATTAGGGGTATGTTTAGAATGGCAATGAGGCTGCGGTGCTGTTACCGATTCCACCTGCCAGTGAACTGCTACCTGCAACAGTCCCATAGAGAATGAATGACATGGCAGTGGTTGGTACTGGTTCGGACACTGCTACCCACTGTCATATCAGCAGATGCTGGTTCTTTGAGGACCCGCACTGTTCTAAGAGTGATTGGCTGCGAGGAGCCACGTAGGATCAATTTAAACGTCAAATGTGTGGCAAGGATGAATCTCTAGAGTAATGTTTCTCGAGCTTTTTAACATGGGTGAACTCTTAAAATAACGTTCAGGTATTTAAGGAACCTTCAATATAATTACTATCGTATATTAGCTTGCTAGTCTGTGGGAAAAATACATCCTACGGTACTTGCCAATGGGAAGAATGTCACCCGTTTATCACCCAGATAACCCAAAAGATCATTGGTGTTAGTTGTAACTGACCTGAGAGATGCAAATAGATCATTGCTCAAGGAAACCCCAGTAACCTCTGGAGGAATCCTCGGGTTCCATGTAACACCGGTTGAGGATGAAGGGGTTTTTTTTCTTGGTAAGAAGTCCAGCTATGTATTATCTTCACCTTTACTAGAAATGTAATAGTTCCTGTGTTGTCAATTGTTCAAACAGAATCCCTTGTATTTCCATTCATTTAACGTATACCTCCGGCCAGACTATGGACCCTCAAACGTCATAACAGAAACACTGACATTGTTTAAAGTCCACAGTTAAGCAGGGCAAACTAATAGAAATCATGTTATTTAGTAAATACAAACACTACAAAAAGTAAAGTGGACAGAATATCTGTTTTAGGAGCAAAATGTTCATGCACACTTCACTTCAGCTCATTTCAGATATATGCAGGTCAGTCAGATGTGACCATAGACCCAAAGTTGGAAAAACATAATTAGTTTGATTGAGATTTTTTTAGACTAAGAGTTGTATGGGGCATAAGAGGTATAATTGGTGCTCTCAGGAACAATTCTACATTAGACAGAGACACCTAGGAATAATCCTGGCAAGTTTTTTTTGTGTAAACAAATACAGCTTTAACACGGAGGGCTTTGTACTGACCAACCAACAAAACACTTGTTCATCCAAGCCACAAATTGAACTCAAACAATTGTTCTATCAGGGTGACCAACTAAATGGGTTCTCAAACAGGCAACACTTGAAATTAACAAAAATGTGTTCTTTCCACATCTCTCTGGATTCCTTTACCATGTGTAAGTGGAAAAACCCCAGGTGACTTATATCCACTGTCTATAATCCGGCCACTAAGTGCCTCACAGAGCCTAACTGGGTATAAAACAATGTCTGTTCTATGATACAATATGATAAGATTGATTTGTCATTTTTAATCACAATTGATATAATTCGTCTGCAGTCTTGTGAAATTCTGATCAGTAGCCCCATAGTAGGTGAACAAACTACCCCTCGAACCAGACTGTATTGTCTGCTTCATAGATTCCAACTTAAAGCCTGGTCAAAGTCATTGTTTTAAATATTGTTATGCAGTTTGAATATATTTTGATACAGAACTACAGTATGTAAAGCTGTTTAGTTCCAGCTGCACACTGTGAAAGTAGCAAGATTGGTCTCCATTAGAAGATGGGTTCCCCAACAGGCAGCACCCCAGTGGGAGACCCAACCACATAAAAATGATTTCACTTGGAAACTAAACTTTCAACAATTCATTCTTTGCTCTTCATAAAAATTTTCCATTCCTCAGGATCTACCATGAAGAAACCCCCCATGAAAAAAATGTTCTCATGAAAGCAATCTGTGAATTTATTATTTGTAACATATTCAAAAAAAAATCCTTTTAAATGGGTTAGAATAATCACAATGTTAGACTTTTTATTTACATTCAGAACATGAAATCTTGCTGGTTATGGACTAAAATGAAACACCACAATGCTGACTTTGAATATTTTTTTTAAAGAAGTACATTGGTGTTAAATGATTTCTCTACTTTGTTATTAATATGTAAAGTATTCCTGATAAATGAATTCCGTGTAACTGTATTTTGTTAACAATTAGCAATAAAACTGATTTCCTATAATTCAATATGGCATACGATAGACAATTAATCATTGTTTAAGGTCAGGACAATTTTGAAATACTAATCTTCTGGGTGCAACTGCTAGCTACATAGGAAATAAAATGCAACCAATAAAACTCTATAATCAATCCATAGTCATTTTATCTAATCTACGTGGCCAAACAGAAACAGAAGAAAGGCAAAATAATGAAAGTAATGGCGGTGACACCGTGTGCAATTTTTTCAGATGTTAAAGATGTAGGTATTACTTGTCATTGTATAGCCGGAACTTGGCTGCGTGGGGGGTCTCTAGAGGACAACATTTATACTTTACTGAAATGTGGACTTTAATGTACAATTTTGTGGATTTTTTTTTCAATTCCTGTATAGTCCTTCATTTAAACAGACAGTCAGGCTAATGTATTTACATATTCCTAACAAGCAATAAATTAACTTTAAAACAAGCATTCTCTGAACTCTGTAGCTGCAGGAACTGTGAAGCAATTCATCCTCCAGGTACATTATTGGTTAAAAATCAACATATATACTTTTAGTATAATGAGACTCTGTTACAAAAAAACTGGAATGATTGTCCTCTACTATGGCTAAAGAGGTGGGCTGTTTTAAACAAGCGAAGTTTTGGCACTTCTGGGTAGTGCTGGAACTTACATATGTTCAACACACACATATGTTCCTGTTGACCCTTTTTTTTGGTGGGCTGGTGAAAAGGAAACTGGGTGAGGTGTGAGAGAGCAGACCAAGCTCTGGTACAACTAGGAAATATCAGAGCAGCCTTTCTCATTTTCTTAACCTTGGGGAAATGTTAAAACAACCCCATTTATTGGAGGTCAGTGGGAAAAAATGCCACTTAAATTGGTGGCTATTGGAAAGTAGGCCTCTCCTACAGTGGTGGCTAAAATACCACCTTTATAGACAACTAAAAACATCATTAGAGTCATGCAGCTGACATTAGCTAATAGTATTGGGCACAGAGTAGGTACCATCAAATGGGAGGTAATTCAGCCACAGCTTGAAGAATTCCTAGCAACCTTAATTGAGAATGGCTGTATTAGGACTTGTTCACACTGACCTATCAGCCAGTCATAGCAGAGGGCTAACAAATGGCACATGGCTTTTAGGAAATACATTCCTTGTTTGCTGAATCACCCACGTTCACTGATGAAAGTGTATCCCCTCCAGCCTTTGAGAGCTTTATTAAATCAGGCCTATTGTGTCAAACAACTGTGAGTATGGTACAAAGTATTCTTCTCTGTTTGTAAAAATGTGCTGTCAATAATTTATTGTATTATTGGTTATTCATAAATAAGTCTTTTCTCTATTTATCAACATTAAAAATGACATTTACATATCTCTCTTAAACAGAACTCAAGTACAAAGGTCGATTATTATCTGCTTGTAGTTACCATGTCATCATTCAACCAATAAACGTCTATAAAGCAGAACCTTTTTTTTACGCTTATGAGTTGAGAATCACATTATTAGCAATAAAATAGGCTGCAGCTTCTGACTTATCTCATTTGTTGTGTTTTCATATTGTTTGTGATCATAATGTAACTAGTTTCCAGCTGTTCTGTCTACAAGTATTGTATGAAAAGCTGACTTCAGAGCAATAAGAATGTCTCGCTGTAGGACAGACTGTATACAGAGGCCTCTCTCTCTCGCATTCTACAAACTTGGGAAGGTGGTAGGTAGGTACCCCTGGTGGTTCCTTTTTTTCCCCATGGTATTATCTGCTGGTCTTGGAGTTGGATTTTACTTCTTACCTCTAAGAGAAACCAATGACATTGAAAATGATTTTACACCAATTGGTGGCCCAGCTAAATCAGAGAGAGAATTTGTGAGGACGCACTTCCCAACCAATGACTCCGGGCAATTCTCTGCACAGAGACTCTACACTGAAGGTTCGTTTGTCTCTCTTATTGCTGTCAGTTTCTCTGATAATATTATAAATGTTGAATCTTTCAGAGAGATTGTAAAGCTGGATGAGATGGTGCAGAATCTGAACATAACTATTAGGCAACCTGAAGTTGATGTCATTCTAATTTTCCAACAGCTTTGTGCAGAAGTTCAAGGAGGGAAGTGTGTAGAAGTTAATCCACTTCTATCTTCAGTACAAAGTAATGTCAGTTTAATTGAGACAATAAGTATTAGCTACCCCATGTTTCAGGGGAAAGCTTTCCTAGGAACTTACTTGGGTGGAGTGACTCTCAGTCCCAACAACACTGTGGAGAAAGCTACAGCAGTTCGGTTGGTGTACTACCTAAGAGAGGACAATGAACCCGACAGAGAAAATAGCTTGCTATGGATTGAGCACTTTATTAAATACGTCTCAAACAACATAAAGGCACTACAACTCAAGACTGTACAGGTAATCTAGTCACTTCTTTTCCTTTGCAAACGTGAAGTTATTGCTATTATTCTTTTTTTATATTTAGTGTATATTTATATATTTAGTGTTCTTTTATATTTAGTGTAATTAGTTTTTATTGTTTGTTTGTGATGGAAAAAGTATTTATTTTTCTAACAGGTGGCTCAGTGTATTTTTTTTATATAGCAGTTCTTTCTAAAGACTCATTTGGCTTTTTTAATAAGGCAATGGGCAAAGTGCAGCACCCTTAAAACCAATAAGCAATGATCTTTCAATGTTTGTTTTGCAGTCCATTATTACTCTGTGCATTGTATGTCTGCTAGCTATTCGTTGCACTGCATGCGTTTTTATGGCAGCGTGTATTAAAGTAGATCTGAACCCAGCTACAGACAAATATAAATCTGAACATGTCAAGTCAATGTAATGTGCTGCATGATATGCAACTGATGTCAGTGGTGTACCTAGGACCACCAGCAGTGATGGGGCCTTGTTTGGCAAAAAATCAAAAATGATAACGTCACACACAAGGGCTGCCTGGCGGCTGATAGCAAAGTATTAACCCCTGTTTATATTTCAATAAAAGGGACTTTTATGATTGGTAAATGTGAAATCTGTCTGCTTTGGTCTATTGAATTATGTCTAGCTATTACTGAAAGGCTGGTTGTGTCGCTTATGTTTTTCCTGCATCCCAAGTTTCAAAAACTAAGCACTTTCAGCCTCAAAAACCAGTGCCCTGACTCTATTTTACTGCCTTGCCATTTCTTCTGCCACTTAGATGACCGCTTCGAGTTCTTATCTAAACTCACAAAACCTTACAAGATAATTGGATACATATTTCAGGCACGTTGTCTTGGTGTCACCTTTGATTCTGCCCTCTCATTTACCCCCCATATTCAGAACATTTCCAGGTCCTGTCACTTTCACCTACGCAACATCTCCAAAATCCGCCCCTACCTGTCCCTAATAATAATATTTGAATCTCCAGGTAAGTCTTGAGTTTTACCCTCTGTGTAAAGGTATGAAAGTAAGTTATGAAAACTTAATAGCAAGACATTAGCAATGAAGGCTGGTGCTGGAGATTAGGGGACTATGATGTTTGTAAATGATGAGCCCTGATACAGCCTTGGCTGGCATAAACACTGTTTAAACGGGAAAGTTCATGGTGGTGAGGTGGGGACCACTACAACTCCTTGCAAAGGTCAGAAGGAGCAACACACAGCAAACAAAATTTCATTCAGATCCAGGTTTAATATCTACCTTAATATTAGATTTATCTGACCAATGAATTAAAGGAGAAAAAATGTACCAAGATGAGCAATACGTAACTCCTAAAGGGAAACTGCCATTTTGCCCATTCAGGGATAAGTGATTGTGCTGCATGGAGCCAACACCAACCCATCGATTCTCCATCTCCAATGTATCCTGGGCTTCCTCTGTCTCATACTCCACAAAAATACATTTTGCAGCAAAGCTTAGGGGAGTGTTGATATCAAATAAACTATTGGCTGCTACTTTGAGGAGTTCACATATTACCCTTTTCTCAGAAGCACCAAATGCTTTGTGTACTGTATATAGAATCAGCCTACAGTCATTTGATTTTCCTGATTCAGAAATCTTGGCATGACTGGTAATAGAAATCCCCTTATGCTCCCCACCATTCTGATATACTGGCAGAGGTCAAAGGAAAACCTGGTATCTCTTAATATGGTTCGCAAAGACACCACCCAATATTCACCTAGGATTTTTGGTGTCTAAAAAACTAAGGACCCAGTCTAAGCAATCGTAAATGAGGTTGGAAAGAAGCATTCTGCGCCTTGTACAAATATTGGCTATTTTGCATTGGATTTCTTTTTGAGGGGTGAGGGGGGAATTTGGCAGTAAATTAGGATGGCAAAAAGCATTGGGGAAGGTAAAAGCAAGTTCCTTTTCAAGTTTGCCGTCTGTTGCTTTCAATAGTCTTGTAAAGGCACCAGTTAACTTGTGTCTATAGGGAGAGAGAACGCAGTGGACTAAACTGCAGACCGGGTAAGGATCTTATGTCTGTAAGAGTAAGGTAGGGGATAACAATTTGACAGCACACATGTCTTTATAAAATTGCCATTGCCACAACAAATTACATATCTTTATTTTTGTCTTTTTAGGTATCATATTTTACATCAGAATCTCGACAGCAAGAATTCGAGGGCACTTCCAAATCTGTGATCCCATTGTTTTCCATTACATACTTCGTTACAATATTATTTTCCATTATAACATGTGTAAGGTAAGCAAAATGAAAGTAGATGATGTTCAACCTGGTCTCATCAAAATGAAAAATTTGTGCACAAGGTAACGTCTTTTCAAGTAAATCCATGGAGGGATCAGCCAGGTAAGAAGGATTATTATAGAAGGGGCATTGCCTGTTTTTTTCTACAATAATGCCCCGCCTGATCTAGCTATTTTAAAAGTGTTCCTCTTAAATGTCATAGCCTTTACTCTTCTTGGAGTTTCTAACTACTGTGTTGTCCCAGTTTACCCCCTTCGCTGTCCTATATAAACTTAAGCTGCCTAGGGATAAAGCAAAAAAGCAAGGATTTTCATATTTTCAGAGTAATTTTTGTTGATTCTTTGTTTACCATACCTAATGGTACTGTTGTGTCCTAAAGAAATACTAAGAATATGTGATGATCCTGGTCCTAGAGGACTAGAGTTGAACACTTCTGCTAAAGAAGGTCCCTTGAGTCTACTGGGGTTGCTGCTATCACTTCCAAGGGGGCACGCAGCAGCAGTCGTAGGACTTTTGGGTACGTATACAAAGGAACTGAACCATTCCTGGGTATTTTGTATTGTCATGCCTAATGGAAAATAGCAGTTTTATCATTTTTACATTCTATTGAAAACTTCATTGGATCTGCAGTATAGTTGGAACTCAATACGTTTGTTATTAGCATTGAGAGTAAACCTTTCTTGCATTGTAATTAAGTTGGACATTAGACAGAAAAGCCAAAAACCTATTTGCTTTTGCAAATTACTGAATTGTTGGTGGCTGGTGACTACAAAGGGAGATGAACTTCATGGGATATTTGTTTCCTCATATATCCCTCATTTTTGAGACATTTCCTCCTACTTCTTAAGTATATGAGACAGAAAGTGAAAGAAATATCCCCACAGTCACAAAGATGAGAAAAAAGTTGGTTTAACCATTTCCTATTTTATCCAGACTTAAAATAATTTTTTTCACTAACCTGAATAAACTTGGTAATCATCATAATGATTAAACTTCAATTTCTGGTTCTTTGCAGACTGGACTGTGTGAGGAATAAATTCTGGGTCGCTGCTTTTGGAGTCATTATATCTGGATTAGCTGTTATCTCTAGCTTTGGTCTGTTGTTACTATGTGGAGTGCCCTTCGTCATCACTGTTGCAAATGCTCCTTTTCTTATTTTAGGTAAGTTAAAGGATAGGTGTAACATAAAAAGGTAAATATATCCATATATTGGCCAGGTTAAACAAGCTCCATCCTTCCAAGAAAAACTATTGCCTTTATAGCGTAGATACATCAGCAAAGGCACCATAGATTCAACACACCAATAACTTGCAGCAAAAGTTTCAATAACTGAGGCACTCGAGATACAATGCCTCAGGAAATCAGGGCTTTCAGTGCAAGATAATTAGTAATAGAAGTCGTGTCTATCCCAGTGTTTCTCAACCAGGGTTCCTCCAGAGGTTGTCAGATGTTCCTAGCGAAATGAACAAAATGTATGTGACTCTCAAGTCAGTTTAACTGATACCAATGATCTTTTTGGCTATCTATAAGAGTGACATTTCCATTGGCCAGCAGGGTAAAAATCATCCTTCCTAATGATCACCACACTAATGTACTGTGAACTGTAGATTTTGTAATTATAGAACGGGTTTCATGAAGACCGGAAATTTTTTCAAGGGGTTCCCCCATGTTAAAGAGGTTGAGAAACACTGGTCTAGCCTATACCTTCCGAGAGATTTCTAATTTTGTTTAACCAATATAGCGATCCAGGTACTAATTCCAGACAGCCTAGCTATGTCTTGATCCTGGACAGGACATACCCCAGCAATGATCACTTGTTAAGAAGGAGTGATCACTTTGCTTACTCCCTGTGTTAAATTGATGGCAGGACTGGGTGGACAGAATTACAAATCCATTGGCAAGTAAACAGCCCCCTGTGTATCTGTATGTAGCTGTTCTTCTTGAGTTCAGCTCTTTACCCGACTTATATTACAAAAATACATTAATATTTTCTTACAGGTGTTGGAGTGGATGACATGTTCATTATGGTTTCCAGTTGGCAGCAAACTAAAGTAAAGAGCCGAGTTGAAGAAAGAATGGGTGAAACATATAACGAAGCTGCAGTCTCCATAACAATCACAACCCTTACAGACGTCCTAGCTTTCTATATAGGGATTATGACTTCTTTTGGGTCGGTGCAGTCTTTCTGTATTTACACCGGTACAGCCTTAATATTCTGCTTCCTTTACAACATCACTTGTTTTGGTGCATTTTTAGCCCTCAATGGGAGAAGAGAAGAGAGTAACAGGCACTGGATGGTTTGTAAAAAAGTGCCAGAACAAGAAGATGACCATCGATCGCATCCATATAACCTGTGTTGTGTTGGGGGGAAATATAGTACAATCACAGATAAAGAATTTGACCATCCCATTACAGAGTTTTTCAGTGAGCTATATGGTCCATTTTTAACCAAGATCTGGACTAAGATGATTGTGCTGGTGCTGTATGGTGGATATTTGGCTGGCAGCATATATGGGTGCTTTCAGGTGCAAGAAGGAATCGATTTACGAAATTTGGCTACTGACAGCTCCTATGTCCGATCTTTCTATGACAATGAAGATTTATATTTTAATGAATATGGTCCCAGAGTTATGGTTTCTGTAACTCATGAAGTTGCATACTGGGATGTAGATGTACGTAATAAAATTGACAAGTGTATCGAGTCCTTTAAATTAACCCCCTATGTCAGTGAAGACCTCTCCGAGTCCTGGTTAAAGGCATACTTAGGGTTTGCTGAACTGCTGAAACTGAATGTAAATATTGAAAATAATTTTGTAGGAAACTTATCAAGATTCTTTACTTTATTTCCTGATTATAAACAAGATGTGGACATGGAGACAGGAGCTATAAAAGCTTCTCGTTTCTTTGTCCAGACTATGAATGTCACTTCTGCCATTGATGAGAAAAACCTGCTAAACCAGGTTCGGGAAACAGCAAAGAGCTGTGAGGTTCCTATACTTGTGTATCATCCGGCATTTATATACTTTGATCAGTATGCTGTCATCATAAAAAACACTGTGCAAAATGTTACTGTAGCTGCTATTGTTATGTTAGTAATATCATTACTGCTAATCCCGAACCCCCTGTGTTCAGTGTGGGTGACATTCACCATTGCGTCTATTATTGCAGGAGTCACTGGTTTCATGGCTTTGTGGAATGTTAACTTGGATTCCATATCCATGATCAATTTAGTTATTTGTATTGGGTTCTCAGTGGATTTCTCAGCCCATATCTCGTACGCCTTTGTTTCCAACAAGAAATCCACAGCAAACGAGAGAGTGATTGATGCACTGCACTCTCTTGGCTATCCAATTTTGCAAGGAGGTCTCTCCACCATTTTGGGAGTCATAGTACTCTGCACTTCTGAAAGCTACATCTTCAGGACATTTTTCAAGATCATATTCCTTGTTATCATCTTTGGAATGCTCCATGGATTGGCTTTCCTCCCAGTATTGTTGACCTTATTCGGAAATTGTGGCCCAAAAACTCACAGTGAAGAGAATAAAACAAACATGAAAATAGCTGGAGATGACAATAACTTTGTGGTGAATACAAAGGATATTATAAGTGAAAAATACCTAACTGATCAAAGTGAAACTATGAACTATCACTTAAATGAAGCTTTTAGTCCTGATCCCGTAAATGACAGAGAGATAAGTGATTTTTTTTAAAAGGAAACTGTTTTGATTGAGCTTAAGCAGGAATCTGAATATTTAGTCTCCAGGTATTATTACTATGAAGAATTATCATTTTATTGATTTACATTTCTCGTGTATTTAGAGTATGTTTTTCTATGAGCCTAAAACTGTCAGGATTTCATTATCTCACCCACTCCACACTCACAAAATGGAGGGTACTGTATGTGAAGGTTCTCTTTATCCAGATCATTGTATAGTTGGTAGTATTTAGTCACATTAAACTGAACTTGTTTTTGTAATGTTGAATACTTTTGCAGCCTTCCAAGCCACTTTATCAATTCTACCCAGCATTTCTATCCACACAGCCTGAACATCATTGAACGTGATAGAAGAGATGTAGGTTGTCCAAGGTTGAAAGGTGTAAAATGTGTTCAAACACCCTGATTCATTAGCATAATTCCTTCCTTGGTGTCAGGAAGTCTTCAAGGGTGAAATTGTGAATCGCTGTCAAAATGCCAGGGAAGAGATTTCAAAATGGCAATATAGAAGGAAGAAAGCTTGGGTAACTGCTGAAGCAGCTTGGATAAACTGCAAAATGTCTACAAGAACAAGTTCAGTTGAATGGTACTAACTACTACTAGTTAGATGGGGGCCAGTGTTTGTTGTCCCACAACTGCCTAAGGGGAGGCATCTCTCAGGTTTATTATAACAGCTGCTGGTAAATTACTCTCCCCCCAGTTTATTTACTAGTTAGTTTCTTCATTATAACACAATCATGAACATTACTAAACAGGTTCGCACTACAGCAAAGTTGCAAAAAGGTATAAACAGTTAGTTGTATAATACTTTACAGTGCTCTTTAGTATTTTTTTATTAATAAGTAATGCCCCCCAAATCAGCACCTGTGTTACAGTGGAGCACCAAACTGAGCCTTGACTACTGTTAGAAAAATTGAATGACATACCTTTTCATCATACCAAATTCAGGTGTCAGTGCCAAGAATCTTTGGAATTAGCCCATAAAGGTTCTGACATTTGACTGTTGTATGGCAGAGCTTCCAGCATAAAAGTGTAGAAAAAAAGTTTTGATTTTTTTTTACTGGCTGTCTGTGAAATAATTAGGAAAAGTCAACTCTCCAATTGTAATGGTGGCCATTGGAAAGCCCTAATGAGAGTGCTTATCCAGGGGATAACTTTCTAAGGGGAATTCCCTTTATTTGTCTGTGCATTAGGAAATGAAGTGAAATTTTCCTATTGGTATGCAGGATTCAAAACTTTACCTTCCCTACTTTAACTATAGAATTATATATTTTGCAGAAGCTCTAATGATGAGATCTCTACACATAAATTCCTAATTTAATCCACCTAATTGAACAAGCTTTGTCCCGTTTGATTCTTTTTACAATTATGTTTTACATATAGAATAATAAAGTCTGAGTATGATTACAGTGTCAAACAAATTGTCAAGCAAAAATGTATTCAGAAACTTATATAAAACATGAATAAACTTTTTGTAAAATGAGTTTTTGCCTAAATACATAGCAATGCTTTTATATGTTTTGTGGTGGTGGGTATATTTGATGGACTTATGTCTTTTGTCAACCTGACTATTTATCTGTGTTTTATATGTCTAAAAGCCATACCTTGTTTTTCATGAAAATGTATTTTACAGTATAATATAATAGTATGAGTATAATACAGTTTGAAACACAAAATCATGTAAAATAATAAATTGAATTAACTAACAAATCTATATATTTTTTAAAAAATCATTTTTTTGTTTTAAATTTTTTTTTAAATTTAAAAAAATACATAATATACTCATACTCTTATATAAACTGTAAAATTAATGTTCTTGAAAACAAATATTCTTTCTCCTTATGTAACCTCCCTCCTTGTTCCAAGCACAATATTTCTTTTTATTTACACATGCATAGTGATCATCTTCTTTGATGGCCCAGTTGGTTATTAATATCACCTGTTGCAACAATGGATCATAGCAAGAAGGCGTCAATTGCTCAAATTTTGACCATTGTGCTAATAATTGAGATTAATGTCTGCCAATGATACACTATGGGTCTAATTTATTAAAGCACTCCAAGACTGGAGAAGATAGACCATCAAGGAAGAACCTGCATGATCTGGCAAACCTGTAAAAGATTTCTTAAAAAATCATTTGCTGTTATTTAACAAATGTTTTCAGGCCTGGAGCAGATCCATTACAGGTGTGCTGAATGTTCCATGTTCTCCCATGTTTGTCTATTTACCCCAGTCTTGGAAAACTTTATTAAATCAGAACCAAAGTGTAGCAATCACTAGATATCATTACCTAGGTGATCACTTAGGATAGCTATAGCAGAAACTGACCTGTGCTCAAAGAAAAACAACATCCACAATTCCAGATACCTGCAAGCTTGCAGAAAATGTGGCAACTTCTTTATATTGGATGGGACAGATTTCTTGCAAAATGCAAGCAACACACAGCGTATGTTAACTTTACTTTAATTCCAATGAACTGTGGATTAGGAAAAACAAAGATTAAAAAAAAATAAACCACACGAAATTTAAAGTTTTGCAGCAAAATCATCAACATCGTAGTCAGGAATTCAGCGACTTTCTCATGTCAAGTGCATGATAAAAGAAGACTTCACCTAGTAAGGTTGTCTTTTAGGTAAAGAATAAAACTAATGCAACCACCACATTTATGTACTAAGATATGCTTGCCTATTTTCCATTAGATCAGTACAGACAAGCACTGTACCACTGGGACCGCACATTAGGTATATTTGTCTATGGTAGGTGGCAAGTTGGAAATATTCCAGTGCTTCAAGCCATTAATACAATACATTAAATATAACCATTAGCTATCCTGTCACAATGAATAATTGTTTTTTATTGATGTGAACTTCGTCATCTGCCTAATTAACCACCACAACAGATGTGAGTTCTGGGGGCAAATGAGCTATATAAATCCACAATACTGGAAGCAGAGTCTCTTAGCCATGATATTTCCAGAACAGGAGAAATATTTAGAACAGTTTTAGTAAGTTGAATAAGAAACCAAATCTTGAAATCTTGCATTTTTTTTATGTATTTAGTATTTAATTTGAAAATAATTGGAAATGAGTGGCTGCCACGCAGACTGTTTAGAGAAACCACTTTCTCAGGGATTACGGAGACTGGGGAAACTCATTGCCAAAAATCCTTGGTGTTTTGTCATTACTCCCTTAATACTTTCAGTTGGGTTAGGAGTTGGATTGTGTTTTTTGGAGGAGCGAGAAATTAATAAACTGGAAGAATTATTTACACCAGGAGGAGGCATTGCAAAAAGTCAGAGAGATTTTATACAAAAGAATTTCCCAATGAATGACTCGGAGCAATTTTCAGCACAAAGACTTTGCACGCCAGGCACCTTTGCATCTCTTATTATTGTAAGCACGTCAGAAGATATCCTAAGCACACATGTCTTCAAGGAACTTCAAAAGCTGGACATGGCCGTGAAAAACCTGTCCTCAAAGTCTGGAGTTAACTTCCACCATCTGTGTGCCCAGGTCAATGGCTCCACTTGTGTCTCAGCCAACCCAGTACTCACTCTAATGCAAAATAACACCAAAGATGTCCTGTTAACTTACCCACAGCTCCAAAATGGTGTATTTGTGGGGCTGTACATTGGAGGAGTAGTCCTAGGTCCTGAAAATGTTCTGGTAACAGCCAAAGCCCTGCGATTCCTGTACTTTCTAAGAGAGGACGATTGTACAGTCCATGACATCAGCATGGAATGGCTTAATCATTTTATGAAATCCATCTCACACCTGGTGAAAAAATTGCAACTCCGATACATAAAGGTATGTTCAAGCATGGTTTTATTATATAGGTGTAGATTTTGATTGTAGCTTATATCCGAAATACTGAACAGCAAAGACATGGTAGTGTTCTTTTAAAACGCATAGTGGATATTACAGGTAAAACAAGAAAAACCTTTAACCTGCCATTGATCCAGAGAAAGAAAAGTTTAGGAATGATTCCTTTCTGATCTCTGTAGGCAAAAAGGCAAAAAGGCAAAAAGCTTATCATACGAGATTAACATTCTGCTCTTTTGTTCCTTATTATTAAACTTGACCAATATGGCAAATTGTAGTCCTACAAAAGTTATTGGTACATAATTATTAGCAGTAATTTTTTCTGCAGTTAATATCACATTCTTGTTCTTTAATTAGAAAGGCTTTAATAAGAGCAGCCTTTCTCAAATTTTTTAACATGGGGAAACCCATGAAATAACTTTCAGGTCATCAGGGAACCCCTGTTATAATTATATAATACAGCACAAATTATATTATGGTGATGAGTGGGAATTTTGTCATTCTTACAGATAGCCAAAAAGTTCATTGGTGTCATTGAACTTTGAAGCAAAAATTGCTCATTGTTCAAGGAACCCCTACCAAACTTTTTTTAATATTATACAGTATTTATATAGCGGCATCATATTACACAGCACTGTACAAAGTCTATAGTCATGTCACTAGCTGTCCCTCGAAGGGGCTCACAATCTAATGTCATATGTCATTAATACAGTCTAAGGTCAACTTTTTTGGAGGAAGGCAATTAACTGCATATTTTTTGGGATGTGGGAGAAAACTGGAGTACCCAGAGGAAATCCACGCAGACACGGGGAGAACCTGCAAACTCAATGCAGATAGTTCCCTGGCCAGGATTTGAACCTGGGACCTAGCGCTGTGCAGGTAAGTGTGCCATCATGCTGCCCACCTCTAGAGGAACTCTGAGATTCTACTGAACCCTGGTTGAGAAACAATGCCCTAGAACAGGGGTCTGCAACATGCGGCTC